>NW_027069238.1:0-78410 GCF_037157495.1 Lathamus discolor | reverse complement strand
TTTCTATCCCATTTTTGCGTGTCTAGAACCCTTTTAATGCATTTTTGACTCTTTCTAAACCATTTTTGCCCACTTTCCACCCGTTTTAAGCTAGTTTTTTTTTCTGTTACTAACCCAGCTTTCCCCATTTCTTTACCCACTTGAATCCATTTTTGGCCATTTCTAGCCCATTTTTGCACATCTCTAACCTGCTTTAAAGCAGTTTTGGCCATTTCTAACCATTTCTGGCACATCTCTAACCTCTTTTAAGCCATTCTTTGCCATTTCTAACCCATTTCTGCTCATCTCTAGCCCTTATAAAGCCACGTTTGGGTCTTTCTGCACCATTTTTTCTGACTTTCAACCTGGTTTAAACCATTTTCTTTCCTTTTCTAACTCACTTTTTGCCCATTGCTCACACGATTTAAACCATTTTGGGGTTGATCTAAACCATTTTTACACACTTCTAACACATTTTAAGCCATTTTTCACTATTTCTATCCCATTTTAAGGCGTTTTTGGCCATTTCTAACCCATTTTTGCATACATCTAACCCTTTTAAAGCCGTTTTTGGCTCTTTCTAAAACACTTTCTTCTGCATTCAGCTAATTATAAGCATTTTTTTTTTCTTTTCTGACCCATTTTTGGCCCAGTTCTCAGACGTTTTAAGCCGTTTTCGGCTACATCTAACCCTTTTTTACCCACTACTAACCCATTTTAACCCTTTTTTGGCTATATCTAACCCATTTTAAGCTATTTTTGGCCATTTCTAACCCTTTTTTGCTCATCTCTAGCCCCTTTTAAGCCAATTTTGGCTTTTCCTAAACCGTTCTCGCATACCTCTAACCCTTTTAAGCCGGTTTTGGCCATTTCTAATGCATATTTTGTCCATTTTTGAGGCTTTTTTAAATAAATTTTGGCCATTTCTATTCCATTTTTGCAAATCTCTAACCCTTTTAAAGCCATTTTTGGTTCTTTCTAAACCATTTTTGCCCACTTTCAACACGGTTTATGCTATTTTTTTTTTTCTGTTTCTAACCCAGTTTTCTGCATTTCTCACCATCTTTAATCCATTTTTTTTCCACTTCTAACCATTTTTTTTTTTTTTTTTTTTACGCATCTCTTACCTGCTTTAAAGCCTTTCTGGCCATTTCTAACCCATTTTTGGCCATTCTTAACCTGTTTTATGCCATTCTTGGCCATTTCTATCCCATTTTTGCACATCTCTAATCCTTTTTAAGCCTTTTTGGGCTATATCTTCACCATTTTTTCCCTCATTCAAAACTTTTTATGCTTTTTTTCTGTTTCTAAAGCAGTTTTTCCCATTTCTCTCCCGCTTTAATCCATTTTTGGCCATTTCTGACCAGTTTTTGCACATCTCTAACCTGCTTTAAAGCCTTTTTGGCCATTTCTATCCCAGTTTTTGCATATCTCTAACCCTTTTTAAGCCTTTTTTGGCTATATCTTAACCATTTTTGCCCTCCTTCAACTCTTTTTAAGCTTTTTTTTTTCTGTTTCTAACACAGTTTCTCCCAATTATTACCTGCTTTAATCCATTTTTGGCCATTTCTAACCCACTTTTACACATCTCTAACCTGCTTTAAAGCATTTTTGGCCATATCCAACCATTTTTGGCACATCTATAAGCCCTTTTAAGCCATTTTTTGCCATTTCTAACCCATTTTTGCACATCTCTAACCCTTTTAAAGCCATTTTTGCCTCTTTCTACACGATTTTTTCTCGCTCTCAACCCGTTTTAAGCCATTTTTAGTTCTTTTCTAACTCATTTTTTGCCTGTTTCTCACACGATTTAAACTGTTTTCGGCTATATCTAACCCATTTTTGCTCACTCCTAACGCATTTTAAGCCATTTTTCACCATTTCTATCCCAATTTAAACCTTTTTGGCCATTTCTAGCACAGTTTTGCAAACTTCTAACCCATTTTAAGCAATTTTTGGCCATCCCTACCCCAGTTTTACCCTACCTAACCACCTTTAAGCCGCTTTTGGCCATTTATGACCCATTTTTCCTCAGCTCTAACCCTTTTTAAGCCTTTTTTTGCTCTACCTGAACGATTTTTGCCAACTTTCCACGCGTTTTAAGGTTTTTTTCTCTTCCCTTTCTAACCAACTTTTCCCCATTTCTTACCTGCTTTAACCCATTTTTGCCATTTCTAACCATTGCACACACATCTCTAACCTGCTTTAAAGCCTTTTTGGCCATTTCTAACCCGCTTTTGGCCAACTTAGGCCATTTCTAACCCGTTTTCGCACATCTCTAACCCGCTTTAAAGCTTTTTTGGCCGTTTCTAACCCATTTTAAGCCAGCTCTGGTCATTTCTGACCCATTTTTGCACATCTCTAACCTTTTTTAAGCCGGTTTTGGCTATTTCTCACTCATCTCTGCTTACCTCTAACCCTTTTTAAACCGGTTTTGGCCATTTCTAATCCAATTTTTGTCCATTTCTAACCCGTTTTAAATCTTTTTTGGCCATTTCTATCCCATTTTTGCGTGTCTAGAACCCTTTTAATGCATTTTTGACTCTTTCTAAACCATTTTTGCCCACTTTCCACCCGTTTTAAGCTAGTTTTTTTTTCTGTTACTAACCCAGCTTTCCCCATTTCTTTACCCACTTGAATCCATTTTTGGCCATTTCTAGCCCATTTTTGCACATCTCTAACCTGCTTTAAAGCAGTTTTGGCCATTTCTAACCATTTCTGGCACATCTCTAACCTCTTTTAAGCCATTCTTTGCCATTTCTAACCCATTTCTGCTCATCTCTAGCCCTTATAAAGCCACGTTTGGGTCTTTCTGCACCATTTTTTCTGACTTTCAACCTGGTTTAAACCATTTTTCTTTCCTTTTCTAACTCACTTTTTGCCCATTGCTCACACGATTTAAACCATTTTGGGGTTTATCTAAACCATTTTTACACACTTCTAACACATTTTAAGCCATTTTTCACTATTTCTATCCCATTTTAAGGCGTTTTTGGCCATTTCTAACCCATTTTTGCATACATCTAACCCTTTTAAAGCCGTTTTTGGCTCTTTCTAAAACACTTTCTTCTGCATTCAGCTAATTATAAGCATTTTTTTTTTCTTTTCTGACCCATTTTTGGCCCAGTTCTCAGACGTTTTAAGCCGTTTTCGGCTACATCTAACCTTTTTTACCCACTACTAACCCATTTTAACCCTTTTTTGGCTATATCTAACCCATTTTAAGCTATTTTTGGCCATTTCTAACCCTTTTTTGCTCATCTCTAGCCCCTTTTAAGCCAATTTTGGCTTTTCCTAAACCGTTCTCGCATACCTCTAACCCTTTTAAGCCGGTTTTGGCCATTTCTAATGCATTTTTTGTCCATTTTTGAGGCTTTTTAAATAAATTTTGGCCATTTCTATTCCATTTTTGCAAATCTCTAACCCTTTTAAAGCCATTTTTGGTTCTTTCTAAACCATTTTTGCCCACTTTCAACACGGTTTATGCTATTTTTTTTTTCTGTTTCTAACCCAGTTTTCTGCATTTCTCACCATCTTTAATCCATTTTTTTTCCACTTCTAACCATTTTTTTTTTTTTTTTTTACGCATCTCTTACCTGCTTTAAAGCCTTTCTGGCCATTTCTAACCCATTTTTGGCCATTCTTAACCTGTTTTATGCCATTCTTGGCCATTTCTAACTCATTTTTGCACATCTCTAACCCCTTTTAAGCTACTTTTGGCCATTTCTTATCCATTTTTTGTCCATTCTAACCCATTTTTCTCCATTTCTAACACATTTTAAAGAGGTTTTGGCCATTTCTATCCCATTTTTGCACATCTCTAATCCTTTTTAAGCCTTTTTGGGCTATATCTTCACCATTTTTTCCCTCATTCAAAACTTTTTATGCTTTTTTTCTGTTTCTAAAGCAGTTTTTCCCATTTCTCTCCCGCTTTAATCCATTTTTGGCCATTTCTGACCAGTTTTTGCACATCTCTAACCTGCTTTAAAGCCTTTTTGGCCATTTCTATCCCAGTTTTTGCATATCTCTAACCCTTTTTAAGCCTTTTTTGGCTATATCTTAACCATTTTTGCCCTCCTTCAACTCTTTTTAAGCTTTTTTTTTTCTGTTTCTAACACAGTTTCTCCCAATTATTACCTGCTTTAATCCATTTTTGGCCATTTCTAACCCACTTTTACACATCTCTAACCTGCTTTAAAGCATTTTTGGCCATATCCAACCATTTTTGGCACATCTATAAGCCCTTTTAAGCCATTTTTTGCCATTTCTAACCCATTTTTGCACATCTCTAACCCTTTTAAAGCCATTTTTGCCTCTTTCTACACGATTTTTTCTCGCTCTCAACCCGTTTTAAGCCATTTTTAGTTCTTTTCTAACTCATTTTTTGCCTGTTTCTCACACGATTTAAACTGTTTTCGGCTATATCTAACCCATTTTTGCTCACTCCTAACGCATTTTAAGCCATTTTTCACCATTTCTATCCCAATTTAAACCTTTTTGGCCATTTCTAGCACAGTTTTGCAAACTTCTAACCCATTTTAAGCAATTTTTGGCCATCCCTACCCCAGTTTTACCCTACCTAACCACCTTTAAGCCGCTTTTGGCCATTTATGACCCATTTTTCCTCAGCTCTAACCCTTTTTAAGCCTTTTTTTGCTCTACCTGAACGATTTTTGCCAACTTTCCACGCGTTTTAAGGTTTTTTCTCTTCCCTTTCTAACCAACTTTTCCCCATTTCTTACCTGCTTTAACCCATTTTTGCCATTTCTAACCATTGCACACACATCTCTAACCTGCTTTAAAGCCTTTTTGGCCATTTCTAACCCGCTTTTGGCCAACTTAGGCCATTTCTAACGCGTTTTCGCACATCTCTAACCCGCTTTAAAGCTTTTTTGGCCGTTTCTAACCCATTTTAAGCCAGCTTTGGTCATTTCTGACCCATTTTTGCACATCTCTAACCTTTTTTAAGCCGGTTTTGGCTATTTCTCACTCATCTCTGCTTACCTCTAACCCTTTTTAAACCGGTTTTGGCCATTTCTAATCCAATTTTTGTCCATTTCTAACCCGTTTTAAATCTTTTTTGGCCATTTCTATCCCATTTTTGCGTGTCTAGAACCCTTTTAATGCATTTTTGACTCTTTCTAAACCATTTTTGCCCACTTTCCACCCGTTTTAAGCTAGTTTTTTTTTCTGTTACTAACCCAGCTTTCCCCATTTCTTTACCCACTTGAATCCATTTTTGGCCATTTCTAGCCCATTTTTGCACATCTCTAACCTGCTTTAAAGCAGTTTTGGCCATTTCTAACCATTTCTGGCACATCTCTAACCTCTTTTAAGCCATTCTTTGCCATTTCTAACCCATTTCTGCTCATCTCTAGCCCTTATAAAGCCACGTTTGGGTCTTTCTGCACCATTTTTTCTGACTTTCAACCTGGTTTAAGCCATTTTTCTTTCCTTTTCTAACTCACTTTTTGCCCATTGCTCACACGATTTAAACCATTTTGGGGTTGATCTAAACCATTTTTACACACTTCTAACACATTTTAAGCCATTTTTCACTATTTCTATCCCATTTTAAGGCGTTTTTGGCCATTTCTAACCCATTTTTGCATACATCTAACCCTTTTAAAGCCGTTTTTGGCTCTTTCTAAAACACTTTCTTCTGCATTCAGCTAATTATAAGCATTTTTTTTTTCTTTTCTGACCCATTTTTGGCCCAGTTCTCAGACGTTTTAAGCCGTTTTCGGCTACATCTAACCCTTTTTTACCCACTACTAACCCATTTTAACCCTTTTTTGGCTATATCTAACCCATTTTAAGCTATTTTTGGCCATTTCTAACCCTTTTTTGCTCATCTCTAGCCCCTTTTAAGCCAATTTTGGCTTTTCCTAAACCGTTCTCGCATACCTCTAACCCTTTTAAGCCGGTTTTGGCCATTTCTAATGCATTTTTTGTCCATTTTTGAGGCTTTTTAAATAAATTTTGGCCATTTCTATTCCATTTTTGCAAATCTCTAACCCTTTTAAAGCCATTTTTGGTTCTTTCTAAACCATTTTTGCCCACTTTCAACACGGTTTATGCTATTTTTTTTTTCTGTTTCTAACCCAGTTTTCTGCATTTCTCACCATCTTTAATCCATTTTTTTTCCACTTCTAACCATTTTTTATTTTTTTTTTACGCATCTCTTACCTGCTTTAAAGCCTTTCTGGCCATTTCTAACCCATTTTTGGCCATTCTTAACCTGTTTTATGCCATTCTTGGCCATTTCTAACTCATTTTTGCACATCTCTAACCCCTTTTAAGCTACTTTTGGCCATTTCTTATCCATTTTTTGTCCATTCTAACCCATTTTTCTCCATTTCTAACACATTTTAAAGAGGTTTTGGCCATTTCTATCCCATTTTTGCACATCTCTAATCCTTTTTAAGCCTTTTTGGGCTATATCTTCACCATTTTTTCCCTCATTCAAAACTTTTTATGCTTTTTTTCTGTTTCTAAAGCAGTTTTTCCCATTTCTCTCCCGCTTTAATCCATTTTTGGCCATTTCTGACCAGTTTTTGCACATCTCTAACCTGCTTTAAAGCCTTTTTGGCCATTTCTATCCCAGTTTTTGCATATCTCTAACCCTTTTTAAGCCTTTTTTGGCTATATCTTAACCATTTTTGCCCTCCTTCAACTCTTTTTAAGCTTTTTTTTTCTGTTTCTAACACAGTTTCTCCCAATTATTACCTGCTTTAATCCATTTTTGGCCATTTCTAACCCACTTTTACACATCTCTAACCTGCTTTAAAGCATTTTTGGCCATATCCAACCATTTTTGGCACATCTATAAGCCCTTTTAAGCCATTTTTTGCCATTTCTAACCCATTTTTGCACATCTCTAACCCTTTTAAAGCCATTTTTGCCTCTTTCTACACGATTTTTTCTCGCTCTCAACCCGTTTTAAGCCATTTTTAGTTCTTTTCTAACTCATTTTTTGCCTGTTTCTCACACGATTTAAACTGTTTTCGGCTATATCTAACCCATTTTTGCTCACTCCTAACGCATTTTAAGCCATTTTTCACCATTTCTATCCCAATTTAAACCTTTTTGGCCATTTCTAGCACAGTTTTGCAAACTTCTAACCCATTTTAAGCAATTTTTGGCCATCCCTACCCCAGTTTTACCCTACCTAACCACCTTTAAGCCGCTTTTGGCCATTTATGACCCATTTTTCCTCAGCTCTAACCCTTTTTAAGCCTTTTTTTGCTCTACCTGAACGATTTTTGCCAACTTTCCACGCGTTTTAAGGTTTTTTCTCTTCCCTTTCTAACCAAGTTTTCCCCATTTCTTACCTGCTTTAACCCATTTTTGCCATTTCTAACCATTGCACACACATCTCTAACCTGCTTTAAAGCCTTTTTGGCCATTTCTAACCCGCTTTTGGCCAACTTAGGCCATTTCTAACCCGTTTTCGCACATCTCTAACCCGCTTTAAAGCTTTTTTGGCCGTTTCTAACCCATTTTAAGCCAGCTTTGGTCATTTCTGACCCATTTTTGCACATCTCTAACCTTTTTTAAGCCGGTTTTGGCTATTTCTCACTCATCTCTGCTTACCTCTAACCCTTTTTAAACCGGTTTTGGCCATTTCTAATCCAATTTTTGTCCATTTCTAACCCGTTTTAAATCTTTTTTGGCCATTTCTATCCCATTTTTGCGTGTCTAGAACCCTTTTAATGCATTTTTGACTCTTTCTAAACCATTTTTGCCCACTTTCCACCCGTTTTAAGCTAGTTTTTTTTTCTGTTACTAACCCAGCTTTCCCCATTTCTTTACCCACTTGAATCCATTTTTGACCATTTCTAGCCCATTTTTGCACATCTCTAACCTGCTTTAAAGCAGTTTTGGCCATTTCTAACCATTTCTGGCACATCTCTAACCTCTTTTAAGCCATTCTTTGCCATTTCTAACCCATTTCTGCTCATCTCTAGCCCTTATAAAGCCACGTTTGGGTCTTTCTGCACCATTTTTTCTGACTTTCAACCTGGTTTAAGCCATTTTTCTTTCCTTTTCTAACTCACTTTTTGCCCATTGCTCACACGATTTAAACCATTTTGGGGTTGATCTAAACCATTTTTACACACTTCTAACACATTTTAAGCCATTTTTCACTATTTCTATCCCATTTTAAGGCGTTTTTGGCCATTTCTAACCCATTTTTGCATACATCTAACCCTTTTAAAGCCGTTTTTGGCTCTTTCTAAAACACTTTCTTCTGCATTCAGCTAATTATAAGCATTTTTTTTTTCTTTTCTGACCCATTTTTGGCCCAGTTCTCAGACGTTTTAAGCCGTTTTCGGCTACATCTAACCCTTTTTTACCCACTACTAACCCATTTTAACCCTTTTTTGGCTATATCTAACCCATTTTAAGCTATTTTTGGCCATTTCTAACCCTTTTTTGCTCATCTCTAGCCCCTTTTAAGCCAATTTTGGCTTTTCCTAAACCGTTCTCGCATACCTCTAACCCTTTTAAGCCGGTTTTGGCCATTTCTAATGCATTTTTTGTCCATTTTTGAGGCTTTTTAAATAAATTTTGGCCATTTCTATTCCATTTTTGCAAATCTCTAACCCTTTTAAAGCCATTTTTGGTTCTTTCTAAACCATTTTTGCCCACTTTCAACACGGTTTATGCTATTTTTTTTTTCTGTTTCTAACCCAGTTTTCTGCATTTCTCACCATCTTTAATCCATTTTTTTTCCACTTCTAACCATTTTTTATTTTTTTTTTACGCATCTCTTACCTGCTTTAAAGCCTTTCTGGCCATTTCTAACCCATTTTTGGCCATTCTTAACCTGTTTTATGCCATTCTTGGCCATTTCTAACTCATTTTTGCACATCTCTAACCCCTTTTAAGCTACTTTTGGCCATTTCTTATCCATTTTTTGTCCATTCTAACCCATTTTTCTCCATTTCTAACACATTTTAAAGAGGTTTTGGCCATTTCTATCCCATTTTTGCACATCTCTAATCCTTTTTAAGCCTTTTTGGGCTATATCTTCACCATTTTTTCCCTCATTCAAAACTTTTTATGCTTTTTTTCTGTTTCTAAAGCAGTTTTTCCCATTTCTCTCCCGCTTTAATCCATTTTTGGCCATTTCTGACCAGTTTTTGCACATCTCTAACCTGCTTTAAAGCCTTTTTGGCCATTTCTATCCCAGTTTTTGCATATCTCTAACCCTTTTTAAGCCTTTTTTGGCTATATCTTAACCATTTTTGCCCTCCTTCAACTCTTTTTAAGCTTTTTTTTTTCTGTTTCTAACACAGTTTCTCCCAATTATTACCTGCTTTAATCCATTTTTGGCCATTTCTAACCCACTTTTACACATCTCTAACCTGCTTTAAAGCATTTTTGGCCATATCCAACCATTTTTGGCACATCTATAAGCCCTTTTAAGCCATTTTTTGCCATTTCTAACCCATTTTTGCACATCTCTAACCCTTTTAAAGCCATTTTTGCCTCTTTCTACACGATTTTTTCTCGCTCTCAACCCGTTTTAAGCCATTTTTAGTTCTTTTCTAACTCATTTTTTGCCTGTTTCTCACACGATTTAAACTGTTTTCGGCTATATCTAACCCATTTTTGCTCACTCCTAACGCATTTTAAGCCATTTTTCACCATTTCTATCCCAATTTAAACCTTTTTGGCCATTTCTAGCACAGTTTTGCAAACTTCTAACCCATTTTAAGCAATTTTTGGCCATCCCTACCCCAGTTTTACCCTACCTAACCACCTTTAAGCCGCTTTTGGCCATTTATGACCCATTTTTCCTCAGCTCTAACCCTTTTTAAGCCTTTTTTTGCTCTACCTGAACGATTTTTGCCAACTTTCCACGCGTTTTAAGGTTTTTTCTCTTCCCTTTCTAACCAACTTTTCCCCATTTCTTACCTGCTTTAACCCATTTTTGCCATTTCTAACCATTGCACACACATCTCTAACCTGCTTTAAAGCCTTTTTGGCCATTTCTAACCCGCTTTTGGCCAACTTAGGCCATTTCTAACGCGTTTTCGCACATCTCTAACCCGCTTTAAAGCTTTTTTGGCCGTTTCTAACCCATTTTAAGCCAGCTTTGGTCATTTCTGACCCATTTTTGCACATCTCTAACCTTTTTTAAGCCGGTTTTGGCTATTTCTCACTCATCTCTGCTTACCTCTAACCCTTTTTAAACCGGTTTTGGCCATTTCTAATCCAATTTTTGTCCATTTCTAACCCGTTTTAAATCTTTTTTGGCCATTTCTATCCCATTTTTGCGTGTCTAGAACCCTTTTAATGCATTTTTGACTCTTTCTAAACCATTTTTGCCCACTTTCCACCCGTTTTAAGCTAGTTTTTTTTTCTGTTACTAACCCAGCTTTCCCCATTTCTTTACCCACTTGAATCCATTTTTGACCATTTCTAGCCCATTTTTGCACATCTCTAACCTGCTTTAAAGCAGTTTTGGCCATTTCTAACCATTTCTGGCACATCTCTAACCTCTTTTAAGCCATTCTTTGCCATTTCTAACCCATTTCTGCTCATCTCTAGCCCTTATAAAGCCACGTTTGGGTCTTTCTGCACCATTTTTTCTGACTTTCAACCTGGTTTAAGCCATTTTTCTTTCCTTTTCTAACTCACTTTTTGCCCATTGCTCACACGATTTAAACCATTTTGGGGTTGATCTAAACCATTTTTACACACTTCTAACACATTTTAAGCCATTTTTCACTATTTCTATCCCATTTTAAGGCGTTTTTGGCCATTTCTAACCCATTTTTGCATACATCTAACCCTTTTAAAGCCGTTTTTGGCTCTTTCTAAAACACTTTCTTCTGCATTCAGCTAATTATAAGCATTTTTTTTTTCTTTTCTGACCCATTTTTGGCCCAGTTCTCAGACGTTTTAAGCCGTTTTCGGCTACATCTAACCCTTTTTTACCCACTACTAACCCATTTTAACCCTTTTTTGGCTATATCTAACCCATTTTAAGCTATTTTTGGCCATTTCTAACCCTTTTTTGCTCATCTCTAGCCCCTTTTAAGCCAATTTTGGCTTTTCCTAAACCGTTCTCGCATACCTCTAACCCTTTTAAGCCGGTTTTGGCCATTTCTAATGCATTTTTTGTCCATTTTTGAGGCTTTTTAAATAAATTTTGGCCATTTCTATTCCATTTTTGCAAATCTCTAACCCTTTTAAAGCCATTTTTGGTTCTTTCTAAACCATTTTTGCCCACTTTCAACACGGTTTATGCTATTTTTTTTTTCTGTTTCTAACCCAGTTTTCTGCATTTCTCACCATCTTTAATCCATTTTTTTTCCACTTCTAACCATTTTTTATTTTTTTTTTACGCATCTCTTACCTGCTTTAAAGCCTTTCTGGCCATTTCTAACCCATTTTTGGCCATTCTTAACCTGTTTTATGCCATTCTTGGCCATTTCTAACTCATTTTTGCACATCTCTAACCCCTTTTAAGCTACTTTTGGCCATTTCTTATCCATTTTTTGTCCATTCTAACCCATTTTTCTCCATTTCTAACACATTTTAAAGAGGTTTTGGCCATTTCTATCCCATTTTTGCACATCTCTAATCCTTTTTAAGCCTTTTTGGGCTATATCTTCACCATTTTTTCCCTCATTCAAAACTTTTTATGCTTTTTTTCTGTTTCTAAAGCAGTTTTTCCCATTTCTCTCCCGCTTTAATCCATTTTTGGCCATTTCTGACCAGTTTTTGCACATCTCTAACCTGCTTTAAAGCCTTTTTGGCCATTTCTATCCCAGTTTTTGCATATCTCTAACCCTTTTTAAGCCTTTTTTGGCTATATCTTAACCATTTTTGCCCTCCTTCAACTCTTTTTAAGCTTTTTTTTTTCTGTTTCTAACACAGTTTCTCTCAATTATTACCTGCTTTAATCCATTTTTGGCCATTTCTAACCCACTTTTACACATCTCTAACCTGCTTTAAAGCATTTTTGGCCATATCCAACCATTTTTGGCACATCTATAAGCCCTTTTAAGCCATTTTTTGCCATTTCTAACCCATTTTTGCACATCTCTAACCCTTTTAAAGCCATTTTTGCCTCTTTCTACACGATTTTTTCTCGCTCTCAACCCGTTTTAAGCCATTTTTAGTTCTTTTCTAACTCATTTTTTGCCTGTTTCTCACACGATTTAAACTGTTTTCGGCTATATCTAACCCATTTTTGCTCACTCCTAACGCATTTTAAGCCATTTTTCACCATTTCTATCCCAATTTAAACCTTTTTGGCCATTTCTAGCACAGTTTTGCAAACTTCTAACCCATTTTAAGCAATTTTTGGCCATCCCTACCCCAGTTTTACCCTACCTAACCACCTTTAAGCCGCTTTTGGCCATTTATGACCCATTTTTCCTCAGCTCTAACCCTTTTTAAGCCTTTTTTTGCTCTACCTGAACGATTTTTGCCAACTTTCCACGCGTTTTAAGGTTTTTTCTCTTCCCTTTCTAACCAACTTTTCCCCATTTCTTACCTGCTTTAACCCATTTTTGCCATTTCTAACCATTGCACACACATCTCTAACCTGCTTTAAAGCCTTTTTGGCCATTTCTAACCCGCTTTTGGCCAACTTAGGCCATTTCTAACCCGTTTTCGCACATCTCTAACCCGCTTTAAAGCTTTTTTGGCCGTTTCTAACCCATTTTAAGCCAGCTCTGGTCATTTCTGACCCATTTTTGCACATCTCTAACCTTTTTTAAGCCGGTTTTGGCTATTTCTCACTCATCTCTGCTTACCTCTAACCCTTTTTAAACCGGTTTTGGCCATTTCTAATCCAATTTTTGTCCATTTCTAACCCGTTTTAAATCTTTTTTGGCCATTTCTATCCCATTTTTGCGTGTCTAGAACCCTTTTAATGCATTTTTGACTCTTTCTAAACCATTTTTGCCCACTTTCCACCCGTTTTAAGCTAGTTTTTTTTTCTGTTACTAACCCAGCTTTCCCCATTTCTTTACCCACTTGAATCCATTTTTGGCCATTTCTAGCCCATTTTTGCACATCTCTAACCTGCTTTAAAGCAGTTTTGGCCATTTCTAACCATTTCTGGCACATCTCTAACCTCTTTTAAGCCATTTGCCATTTCTAACCCATTTCTGCTCATCTCTAGCCCTTATAAAGCCACGTTTGGGTCTTTCTGCACCATTTTTTCTGACTTTCAACCTGGTTTAAACCATTTTTCTTTCCTTTTCTAACTCACTTTTTGCCCATTGCTCACACGATTTAAACCATTTTGGGGTTGATCTAAACCATTTTTACACACTTCTAACACATTTTAAGCCATTTTTCACTATTTCTATCCCATTTTAAGGCGTTTTTGGCCATTTCTAACCCATTTTTGCATACATCTAACCCTTTTAAAGCCGTTTTTGGCTCTTTCTAAAACACTTTCTTCTGCATTCAGCTAATTATAAGCATTTTTTTTTCTTTTCTGACCCATTTTTGGCCCAGTTCTCAGACGTTTTAAGCCGTTTTCGGCTACATCTAACCCTTTTTTACCCACTACTAACCCATTTTAACCCTTTTTTGGCTATATCTAACCCATTTTAAGCTATTTTTGGCCATTTCTAACCCTTTTTTGCTCATCTCTAGCCCCTTTTAAGCCAATTTTGGCTTTTCCTAAACCGTTCTCGCATACCTCTAACCCTTTTAAGCCGGTTTTGGCCATTTCTAATGCATTTTTTGTCCATTTTTGAGGCTTTTTAAATAAATTTTGGCCATTTCTATTCCATTTTTGCAAATCTCTAACCCTTTTAAAGCCATTTTTGGTTCTTTCTAAACCATTTTTGCCCACTTTCAACACGGTTTATGCTATTTTTTTTTTCTGTTTCTAACCCAGTTTTCTGCATTTCTCACCATCTTTAATCCATTTTTTTTCCACTTCTAACCATTTTTTATTTTTTTTTTACGCATCTCTTACCTGCTTTAAAGCCTTTCTGGCCATTTCTAACCCATTTTTGGCCATTCTTAACCTGTTTTATGCCATTCTTGGCCATTTCTAACTCATTTTTGCACATCTCTAACCCCTTTTAAGCTACTTTTGGCCATTTCTTATCCATTTTTTGTCCATTCTAACCCATTTTTCTCCATTTCTAACACATTTTAAAGAGGTTTTGGCCATTTCTATCCCATTTTTGCACATCTCTAATCCTTTTTAAGCCTTTTTGGGCTATATCTTCACCATTTTTTCCCTCATTCAAAACTTTTTATGCTTTTTTTCTGTTTCTAAAGCAGTTTTTCCCATTTCTCTCCCGCTTTAATCCATTTTTGGCCATTTCTGACCAGTTTTTGCACATCTCTAACCTGCTTTAAAGCCTTTTTGGCCATTTCTATCCCAGTTTTTGCATATCTCTAACCCTTTTTAAGCCTTTTTTGGCTATATCTTAACCATTTTTGCCCTCCTTCAACTCTTTTTAAGCTTTTTTTTTTCTGTTTCTAACACAGTTTCTCTCAATTATTACCTGCTTTAATCCATTTTTGGCCATTTCTAACCCACTTTTACACATCTCTAACCTGCTTTAAAGCATTTTTGGCCATATCCAACCATTTTTGGCACATCTATAAGCCCTTTTAAGCCATTTTTTGCCATTTCTAACCCATTTTTGCACATCTCTAACCCTTTTAAAGCCATTTTTGCCTCTTTCTACACGATTTTTTCTCGCTCTCAACCCGTTTTAAGCCATTTTTAGTTCTTTTCTAACTCATTTTTTGCCTGTTTCTCACACGATTTAAACTGTTTTCGGCTATATCTAACCCATTTTTGCTCACTCCTAACGCATTTTAAGCCATTTTTCACCATTTCTATCCCAATTTAAACCTTTTTGGCCATTTCTAGCACAGTTTTGCAAACTTCTAACCCATTTTAAGCAAGTTTTGGCCATCCCTACCCCAGTTTTACCCTACCTAACCACCTTTAAGCCGCTTTTGGCCATTTATGACCCATTTTTCCTCAGCTCTAACCCTTTTTAAGCCTTTTTTTGCTCTACCTGAACGATTTTTGCCAACTTTCCACGCGTTTTAAGGTTTTTTCTCTTCCCTTTCTAACCAAGTTTTCCCCATTTCTTACCTGCTTTAACCCATTTTTGCCATTTCTAACCATTGCACACACATCTCTAACCTGCTTTAAAGCCTTTTTGGCCATTTCTAACCCGCTTTTGGCCAACTTAGGCCATTTCTAACCCGTTTTCGCACATCTCTAACCCGCTTTAAAGCTTTTTTGGCCGTTTCTAACCCATTTTAAGCCAGCTCTGGTCATTTCTGACCCATTTTTGCACATCTCTAACCTTTTTTAAGCCGGTTTTGGCTATTTCTCACTCATCTCTGCTTACCTCTAACCCTTTTTAAACCGGTTTTGGCCATTTCTAATCCAATTTTTGTCCATTTCTAACCCGTTTTAAATCTTTTTTGGCCATTTCTATCCCATTTTTGCGTGTCTAGAACCCTTTTAATGCATTTTTGACTCTTTCTAAACCATTTTTGCCCACTTTCCACCCGTTTTAAGCTAGTTTTTTTTTCTGTTACTAACCCAGCTTTCCCCATTTCTTTACCCACTTGAATCCATTTTTGGCCATTTCTAGCCCATTTTTGCACATCTCTAACCTGCTTTAAAGCAGTTTTGGCCATTTCTAACCATTTCTGGCACATCTCTAACCTCTTTTAAGCCATTCTTTGCCATTTCTAACCCATTTCTGCTCATCTCTAGCCCTTATAAAGCCACGTTTGGGTCTTTCTGCACCATTTTTTCTGCTGGTTTAAGCCATTTTTCTTTCCTTTTCTAACTCACTTTTTGCCCATTGCTCACACGATTTAAACCATTTTGGGGTTGATCTAAACCATTTTTACACACTTCTAACACATTTTAAGCCATTTTTCACTATTTCTATCCCATTTTAAGGCGTTTTTGGCCATTTCTAACCCATTTTTGCATACATCTAACCCTTTTAAAGCCGTTTTTGGCTCTTTCTAAAACACTTTCTTCTGCATTCAGCTAATTATAAGCATTTTTTTTTTCTTTTCTGACCCATTTTTGGCCCAGTTCTCAGACGTTTTAAGCCGTTTTCGGCTACATCTAACCCTTTTTTACCCACTACTAACCCATTTTAACCCTTTTTTGGCTATATCTAACCCATTTTAAGCTATTTTTGGCCATTTCTAACCCTTTTTTGCTCATCTCTAGCCCCTTTTAAGCCAATTTTGGCTTTTCCTAAACCGTTCTCGCATACCTCTAACCCTTTTAAGCCGGTTTTGGCCATTTCTAATGCATTTTTTGTCCATTTTTGAGGCTTTTTAAATAAATTTTGGCCATTTCTATTCCATTTTTGCAAATCTCTAACCCTTTTAAAGCCATTTTTGGTTCTTTCTAAACCATTTTTGCCCACTTTCAACACGGTTTATGCTATTTTTTTTTTTCTGTTTCTAACCCAGTTTTCTGCATTTCTCACCATCTTTAATCCATTTTTTTTCCACTTCTAACCATTTTTTTTTTTTTTTTTTTTTTACGCATCTCTTACCTGCTTTAAAGCCTTTCTGGCCATTTCTAACCCATTTTTGGCCATTCTTAACCTGTTTTATGCCATTCTTGGCCATTTCTAACTCATTTTTGCACATCTCTAACCCCTTTTAAGCTACTTTTGGCCATTTCTTATTCATTTTTTGTCCATTCTAACCCATTTTTCTCCATTTCTAACACATTTTAAAGAGGTTTTGGCCATTTCTATCCCATTTTTGCACATCTCTAATCCTTTTTAAGCCTTTTTGGGCTATATCTTCACCATTTTTTCCCTCATTCAAAACTTTTTATGCTTTTTTTCTGTTTCTAAAGCAGTTTTTCCCATTTCTCTCCCGCTTTAATCCATTTTTGGCCATTTCTGACCAGTTTTTGCACATCTCTAACCTGCTTTAAAGCCTTTTTGGCCATTTCTATCCCAGTTTTTGCATATCTCTAACCCTTTTTAAGCCTTTTTTGGCTATATCTTAACCATTTTTGCCCTCCTTCAACTCTTTTTAAGCTTTTTTTTTTCTGTTTCTAACACAGTTTCTCTCAATTATTACCTGCTTTAATCCATTTTTGGCCATTTCTAACCCACTTTTACACATCTCTAACCTGCTTTAAAGCATTTTTGGCCATATCCAACCATTTTTGGCACATCTATAAGCCCTTTTAAGCCATTTTTTGCCATTTCTAACCCATTTTTGCACATCTCTAACCCTTTTAAAGCCATTTTTGCCTCTTTCTACACGATTTTTTCTCGCTCTCAACCCGTTTTAAGCCATTTTTAGTTCTTTTCTAACTCATTTTTTGCCTGTTTCTCACACGATTTAAACTGTTTTCGGCTATATCTAACCCATTTTTGCTCACTCCTAACGCATTTTAAGCCATTTTTCACCATTTCTATCCCAATTTAAACCTTTTTGGCCATTTCTAGCACAGTTTTGCAAACTTCTAACCCATTTTAAGCAATTTTTGGCCATCCCTACCCCAGTTTTACCCTACCTAACCACCTTTAAGCCGCTTTTGGCCATTTATGACCCATTTTTCCTCAGCTCTAACCCTTTTTAAGCCTTTTTTTTTGCTCTACCTGAACGATTTTTGCCAACTTCCCACGCGTTTTCAGGTTTTTTCTCTTCCCTTTCTAACCAAGTTTTCCCCATTTCTTACCTGCTTTAACCCATTTTTGCCATTTCTAACCATTGCACACACATCTCTAACCTGCTTTAAAGCCTTTTTGGCCATTTCTAACCCGCTTTTGGCCAACTTAGGCCATTTCTAACCCGTTTTCGCACATCTCTAACCCGCTTTAAAGCTTTTTTGGCCGTTTCTAACCCATTTTAAGCCAGCTTTGGTCATTTCTGACCCATTTTTGCACATCTCTAACCTTTTTTAAGCCGGTTTTGGCTATTTCTCACTCATCTCTGCTTACCTCTAACCCTTTTTAAACCGGTTTTGGCCATTTCTAATCCAATTTTTGTCCATTTCTAACCCGTTTTAAATCTTTTTTGGCCATTTCTATCCCATTTTTGCGTGTCTAGAACCCTTTTAATGCATTTTTGACTCTTTCTAAACCATTTTTGCCCACTTTCCACCCGTTTTAAGCTAGTTTTTTTTTCTGTTACTAACCCAGCTTTCCCCATTTCTTTACCCACTTGAATCCATTTTTGGCCATTTCTAGCCCATTTTTGCACATCTCTAACCTGCTTTAAAGCAGTTTTGGCCATTTCTAACCATTTCTGGCACATCTCTAACCTCTTTTAAGCCATTCTTTGCCATTTCTAACCCATTTCTGCTCATCTCTAGCCCTTATAAAGCCACGTTTGGGTCTTTCTGCACCATTTTTTCTGACTTTCAACCTGGTTTAAGCCATTTTTCTTTCCTTTTCTAACTCACTTTTTGCCCATTGCTCACACGATTTAAACCATTTTGGGGTTGATCTAAACCATTTTTACACACTTCTAACACATTTTAAGCCATTTTTCACTATTTCTATCCCATTTTAAGGCGTTTTTGGCCATTTCTAACCCATTTTTGCATACATCTAACCCTTTTAAAGCCGTTTTTGGCTCTTTCTAAAACACTTTCTTCCGCATTCAGCTAATTATAAGCATTTTTTTTTTCTTTTCTGACCCATTTTTGGCCCAGTTCTCAGACGTTTTAAGCCGTTTTCGGCTACATCTAACCCTTTTTTACCCACTACTAACCCATTTTAACCCTTTTTTGGCTATATCTAACCCATTTTAAGCTATTTTTGGCCATTTCTAACCCTTTTTTGCTCATCTCTAGCCCCTTTTAAGCCAATTTTGGCTTTTCCTAAACCGTTCTCGCATACCTCTAACCCTTTTAAGCCGGTTTTGGCCATTTCTAATGCATTTTTTGTCCATTTTTGAGGCTTTTTAAATAAATTTTGGCCATTTCTATTCCATTTTTGCAAATCTCTAACCCTTTTAAAGCCATTTTTGGTTCTTTCTAAACCATTTTTGCCCACTTTCAACACGGTTTATGCTATTTTTTTTTTCTGTTTCTAACCCAGTTTTCTGCATTTCTCACCATCTTTAATCCATTTTTTTTCCACTTCTAACCATTTTTTTTTTTTTTTTTTTTTACGCATCTCTTACCTGCTTTAAAGCCTTTCTGGCCATTTCTAACCCATTTTTGGCCATTCTTAACCTGTTTTATGCCATTCTTGGCCATTTCTAACTCATTTTTGCACATCTCTAACCCCTTTTAAGCTACTTTTGGCCATTTCTTATCCATTTTTTGTCCATTCTAACCCATTTTTCTCCATTTCTAACACATTTTAAAGAGGTTTTGGCCATTTCTATCCCATTTTTGCACATCTCTAATCCTTTTTAAGCCTTTTTGGGCTATATCTTCACCATTTTTTCCCTCATTCAAAACTTTTTATGCTTTTTTTCTGTTTCTAAAGCAGTTTTTCCCATTTCTCTCCCGCTTTAATCCATTTTTGGCCATTTCTGACCAGTTTTTGCACATCTCTAACCTGCTTTAAAGCCTTTTTGGCCATTTCTATCCCAGTTTTTGCATATCTCTAACCCTTTTTAAGCCTTTTTTGGCTATATCTTAACCATTTTTGCCCTCCTTCAACTCTTTTTAAGCTTTTTTTTTTCTGTTTCTAACACAGTTTCTCTCAATTATTACCTGCTTTAATCCATTTTTGGCCATTTCTAACCCACTTTTACACATCTCTAACCTGCTTTAAAGCATTTTTAGCCATATCCAACCATTTTTGGCACATCTATAAGCCCTTTTAAGCCATTTTTTGCCATTTCTAACCCATTTTTGCACATCTCTAACCCTTTTAAAGCCATTTTTGCCTCTTTCTACACGATTTTTTCTCGCTCTCAACCCGTTTTAAGCCATTTTTAGTTCTTTTCTAACTCATTTTTTGCCTGTTTCTCACACGATTTAAACTGTTTTCGGCTATATCTAACCCATTTTTGCTCACTCCTAACGCATTTTAAGCCATTTTTCACCATTTCTATCCCAATTTAAACCTTTTTGGCCATTTCTAGCACAGTTTTGCAAACTTCTAACCCATTTTAAGCAATTTTTGGCCATCCCTACCCCAGTTTTACCCTACCTAACCACCTTTAAGCCGCTTTTGGCCATTTATGACCCATTTTTCCTCAGCTCTAACCCTTTTTAAGCCTTTTTTTGCTCTACCTGAACGATTTTTGCCAACTTTCCACGCGTTTTAAGGTTTTTTCTCTTCCCTTTCTAACCAAGTTTTCCCCATTTCTTACCTGCTTTAACCCATTTTTGCCATTTCTAACCATTGCACACACATCTCTAACCTGCTTTAAAGCCTTTTTGGCCATTTCTAACCCGCTTTTGGCCAACTTAGGCCATTTCTAACCCGTTTTCGCACATCTCTAACCCGCTTTAAAGCTTTTTTGGCCGTTTCTAACCCATTTTAAGCCAGCTCTGGTCATTTCTGACCCATTTTTGCACATCTCTAACCTTTTTTAAGCCGGTTTTGGCTATTTCTCACTCATCTCTGCTTACCTCTAACCCTTTTTAAACCGGTTTTGGCCATTTCTAATCCAATTTTTGTCCATTTCTAACCCGTTTTAAATCTTTTTTGGCCATTTCTATCCCATTTTTGCGTGTCTAGAACCCTTTTAATGCATTTTTGACTCTTTCTAAACCATTTTTGCCCACTTTCCACCCGTTTTAAGCTAGTTTTTTTTTCTGTTACTAACCCAGCTTTCCCCATTTCTTTACCCACTTGAATCCATTTTTGGCCATTTCTAGCCCATTTTTGCACATCTCTAACCTGCTTTAAAGCAGTTTTGGCCATTTCTAACCATTTCTGGCACATCTCTAACCTCTTTTAAGCCATTCTTTGCCATTTCTAACCCATTTCTGCTCATCTCTAGCCCTTATAAAGCCACGTTTGGGTCTTTCTGCACCATTTTTTCTGCTGGTTTAAGCCATTTTTCTTTCCTTTTCTAACTCACTTTTTGCCCATTGCTCACACGATTTAAACCATTTTGGGGTTGATCTAAACCATTTTTACACACTTCTAACACATTTTAAGCCATTTTTCACTATTTCTATCCCATTTTAAGGCGTTTTTGGCCATTTCTAACCCATTTTTGCATACATCTAACCCTTTTAAAGCCGTTTTTGGCTCTTTCTAAAACACTTTCTTCTGCATTCAGCTAATTATAAGCATTTTTTTTTCTTTTCTGACCCATTTTTGGCCCAGTTCTCAGACGTTTTAAGCCGTTTTCGGCTACATCTAACCCTTTTTTACCCACTACTAACCCATTTTAACCCTTTTTTGGCTATATCTAACCCATTTTAAGCTATTTTTGGCCATTTCTAACCCTTTTTTGCTCATCTCTAGCCCCTTTTAAGCCAATTTTGGCTTTTCCTAAACCGTTCTCGCATACCTCTAACCCTTTTAAGCCGGTTTTGGCCATTTCTAATGCATTTTTTGTCCATTTTTGAGGCTTTTTAAATAAATTTTGGCCATTTCTATTCCATTTTTGCAAATCTCTAACCCTTTTAAAGCCATTTTTGGTTCTTTCTAAACCATTTTTGCCCACTTTCAACACGGTTTATGCTATTTTTTTTTCTGTTTCTAACCCAGTTTTCTGCATTTCTCACCATCTTTAATCCATTTTTTTTCCACTTCTAACCATTTTTTTTTTTTTTTTTTTTTACGCATCTCTTACCTGCTTTAAAGCCTTTCTGGCCATTTCTAACCCATTTTTGGCCATTCTTAACCTGTTTTATGCCATTCTTGGCCATTTCTAACTCATTTTTGCACATCTCTAACCCCTTTTAAGCTACTTTTGGCCATTTCTTATTCATTTTTTGTCCATTCTAACCCATTTTTCTCCATTTCTAACACATTTTAAAGAGGTTTTGGCCATTTCTATCCCATTTTTGCACATCTCTAATCCTTTTTAAGCCTTTTTGGGCTATATCTTCACCATTTTTTCCCTCATTCAAAACTTTTTATGCTTTTTTTCTGTTTCTAAAGCAGTTTTTCCCATTTCTCTCCCGCTTTAATCCATTTTTGGCCATTTCTGACCAGTTTTTGCACATCTCTAACCTGCTTTAAAGCCTTTTTGGCCATTTCTATCCCAGTTTTTGCATATCTCTAACCCTTTTTAAGCCTTTTTTGGCTATATCTTAACCATTTTTGCCCTCCTTCAACTCTTTTTAAGCTTTTTTTTTTCTGTTTCTAACACAGTTTCTCTCAATTATTACCTGCTTTAATCCATTTTTGGCCATTTCTAACCCACTTTTACACATCTCTAACCTGCTTTAAAGCATTTTTGGCCATATCCAACCATTTTTGGCACATCTATAAGCCCTTTTAAGCCATTTTTTGCCATTTCTAACCCATTTTTGCACATCTCTAACCCTTTTAAAGCCATTTTTGCCTCTTTCTACACGATTTTTTCTCGCTCTCAACCCGTTTTAAGCCATTTTTAGTTCTTTTCTAACTCATTTTTTGCCTGTTTCTCACACGATTTAAACTGTTTTCGGCTATATCTAACCCATTTTTGCTCACTCCTAACGCATTTTAAGCCATTTTTCACCATTTCTATCCCAATTTAAACCTTTTTGGCCATTTCTAGCACAGTTTTGCAAACTTCTAACCCATTTTAAGCAATTTTTGGCCATCCCTACCCCAGTTTTACCCTACCTAACCACCTTTAAGCCGCTTTTGGCCATTTATGACCCATTTTTCCTCAGCTCTAACCCTTTTTAAGCCTTTTTTTTTGCTCTACCTGAACGATTTTTGCCAACTTCCCACGCGTTTTCAGGTTTTTTCTCTTCCCTTTCTAACCAAGTTTTCCCCATTTCTTACCTGCTTTAACCCATTTTTGCCATTTCTAACCATTGCACACACATCTCTAACCTGCTTTAAAGCCTTTTTGGCCATTTCTAACCCGCTTTTGGCCAACTTAGGCCATTTCTAACCCGTTTTCGCACATCTCTAACCCGCTTTAAAGCTTTTTTGGCCGTTTCTAACCCATTTTAAGCCAGCTTTGGTCATTTCTGACCCATTTTTGCACATCTCTAACCTTTTTTAAGCCGGTTTTGGCTATTTCTCACTCATCTCTGCTTACCTCTAACCCTTTTTAAACCGGTTTTGGCCATTTCTAATCCAATTTTTGTCCATTTCTAACCCGTTTTAAATCTTTTTTGGCCATTTCTATCCCATTTTTGCGTGTCTAGAACCCTTTTAATGCATTTTTGACTCTTTCTAAACCATTTTTGCCCACTTTCCACCCGTTTTAAGCTAGTTTTTTTTTCTGTTACTAACCCAGCTTTCCCCATTTCTTTACCCACTTGAATCCATTTTTGGCCATTTCTAGCCCATTTTTGCACATCTCTAACCTGCTTTAAAGCAGTTTTGGCCATTTCTAACCATTTCTGGCACATCTCTAACCTCTTTTAAGCCATTCTTTGCCATTTCTAACCCATTTCTGCTCATCTCTAGCCCTTATAAAGCCACGTTTGGGTCTTTCTGCACCATTTTTTCTGACTTTCAACCTGGTTTAAGCCATTTTTCTTTCCTTTTCTAACTCACTTTTTGCCCATTGCTCACACGATTTAAACCATTTTGGGGTTGATCTAAACCATTTTTACACACTTCTAACACATTTTAAGCCATTTTTCACTATTTCTATCCCATTTTAAGGCGTTTTTGGCCATTTCTAACCCATTTTTGCATACATCTAACCCTTTTAAAGCCGTTTTTGGCTCTTTCTAAAACACTTTCTTCCGCATTCAGCTAATTATAAGCATTTTTTTTTTCTTTTCTGACCCATTTTTGGCCCAGTTCTCAGACGTTTTAAGCCGTTTTCGGCTACATCTAACCCTTTTTTACCCACTACTAACCCATTTTAACCCTTTTTTGGCTATATCTAACCCATTTTAAGCTATTTTTGGCCATTTCTAACCCTTTTTTGCTCATCTCTAGCCCCTTTTAAGCTAATTTTGGCTTTTCCTAAACCGTTCTCGCATACCTCTAACCCTTTTAAGCCGGTTTTGGCCATTTCTAATGCATTTTTTGTCCATTTTTGAGGCTTTTTAAATAAATTTTGGCCATTTCTATTCCATTTTTGCAAATCTCTAACCCTTTTAAAGCCATTTTTGGTTCTTTCTAAACCATTTTTGCCCACTTTCAACACGGTTTATGCTATTTTTTTTTTTCTGTTTCTAACCCAGTTTTCTGCATTTCTCACCATCTTTAATCCATTTTTTTTCCACTTCTAACCATTTTTTTTTTTTTTTTTTTACGCATCTCTTACCTGCTTTAAAGCCTTTCTGGCCATTTCTAACCCATTTTTGGCCATTCTTAACCTGTTTTATGCCATTCTTGGCCATTTCTAACTCATTTTTGCACATCTCTAACCCCTTTTAAGCTACTTTTGGCCATTTCTTATCCATTTTTTGTCCATTCTAACCCATTTTTCTCCATTTCTAACACATTTTAAAGAGGTTTTGGCCATTTCTATCCCATTTTTGCACATCTCTAATCCTTTTTAAGCCTTTTTGGGCTATATCTTCACCATTTTTTCCCTCATTCAAAACTTTTTATGCTTTTTTTCTGTTTCTAAAGCAGTTTTTCCCATTTCTCTCCCGCTTTAATCCATTTTTGGCCATTTCTGACCAGTTTTTGCACATCTCTAACCTGCTTTAAAGCCTTTTTGGCCATTTCTATCCCAGTTTTTGCATATCTCTAACCCTTTTTAAGCCTTTTTTGGCTATATCTTAACCATTTTTGCCCTCCTTCAACTCTTTTTAAGCTTTTTTTTTTCTGTTTCTAACACAGTTTCTCTCAATTATTACCTGCTTTAATCCATTTTTGGCCATTTCTAACCCACTTTTACACATCTCTAACCTGCTTTAAAGCATTTTTGGCCATATCCAACCATTTTTGGCACATCTATAAGCCCTTTTAAGCCATTTTTTGCCATTTCTAACCCATTTTTGCACATCTCTAACCCTTTTAAAGCCATTTTTGCCTCTTTCTACACGATTTTTTCTCGCTCTCAACCCGTTTTAAGCCATTTTTAGTTCTTTTCTAACTCATTTTTTGCCTGTTTCTCACACGATTTAAACTGTTTTCGGCTATATCTAACCCATTTTTGCTCACTCCTAACGCATTTTAAGCCATTTTTCACCATTTCTATCCCAATTTAAACCTTTTTGGCCATTTCTAGCACAGTTTTGCAAACTTCTAACCCATTTTAAGCAATTTTTGGCCATCCCTACCCCAGTTTTACCCTACCTAACCACCTTTAAGCCGCTTTTGGCCATTTATGACCCATTTTTCCTCAGCTCTAACCCTTTTTAAGCCTTTTTTTTGCTCTACCTGAACGATTTTTGCCAACTTTCCACGCGTTTTAAGGTTTTTTCTCTTCCCTTTCTAACCAAGTTTTCCCCATTTCTTACCTGCTTTAACCCATTTTTGCCATTTCTAACCATTGCACACACATCTCTAACCTGCTTTAAAGCCTTTTTGGCCATTTCTAACCCGCTTTTGGCCAACTTAGGCCATTTCTAACCCGTTTTCGCACATCTCTAACCCGCTTTAAAGCTTTTTTGGCCGTTTCTAACCCATTTTAAGCCAGCTTTGGTCATTTCTGACCCATTTTTGCACATCTCTAACCTTTTTTAAGCCGGTTTTGGCTATTTCTCACTCATCTCTGCTTACCTCTAACCCTTTTTAAACCGGTTTTGGCCATTTCTAATCCAATTTTTGTCCATTTCTAACCCGTTTTAAATCTTTTTTGGCCATTTCTATCCCATTTTTGCGTGTCTAGAACCCTTTTAATGCATTTTTGACTCTTTCTAAACCATTTTTGCCCACTTTCCACCCGTTTTAAGCTAGTTTTTTTTTCTGTTACTAACCCAGCTTTCCCCATTTCTTTACCCACTTGAATCCATTTTTGGCCATTTCTAGCCCATTTTTGCACATCTCTAACCTGCTTTAAAGCAGTTTTGGCCATTTCTAACCATTTCTGGCACATCTCTAACCTCTTTTAAGCCATTCTTTGCCATTTCTAACCCATTTCTGCTCATCTCTAGCCCTTATAAAGCCACGTTTGGGTCTTTCTGCACCATTTTTTCTGACTTTCAACCTGGTTTAAGCCATTTTTCTTTCCTTTTCTAACTCACTTTTTGCCCATTGCTCACACGATTTAAACCATTTTGGGGTTGATCTAAACCATTTTTACACACTTCTAACACATTTTAAGCCATTTTTCACTATTTCTATCCCATTTTAAGGCGTTTTTGGCCATTTCTAACCCATTTTTGCATACATCTAACCCTTTTAAAGCCGTTTTTGGCTCTTTCTAAAACACTTTCTTCTGCATTCAGCTAATTATAAGCATTTTTTTTTTCTTTTCTGACCCATTTTTGGCCCAGTTCTCAGACGTTTTAAGCCGTTTTCGGCTACATCTAACCCTTTTTTGCCCACTACTAACCCATTTTAACCCTTTTTTGGCTATATCTAACCCATTTTAAGCTATTTTTGGCCATTTCTAACCCTTTTTTGCTCATCTCTAGCCCCTTTTAAGCCAATTTTGGCTTTTCCTAAACCGTTCTCGCATACCTCTAACCCTTTTAAGCCGGTTTTGGCCATTTCTAATGCATTTTTTGTCCGTTTTTGAGGCTTTTTAAATAAATTTTGGCCATTTCTATTCCATTTTTGCAAATCTCTAACCCTTTTAAAGCCATTTTTGGTTCTTTCTAAACCATTTTTGCCCACTTTCAACACGGTTTATGCTATTTTTTTTTTCTGTTTCTAACCCAGTTTTCTGCATTTCTCACCATCTTTAATCCATTTTTTTTCCACTTCTAACCATTTTTTTTTTTTTTTTTTTTACGCATCTCTTACCTGCTTTAAAGCCTTTCTGGCCATTTCTAACCCATTTTTGGCCATTCTTAACCTGTTTTATGCCATTCTTGGCCATTTCTAACTCATTTTTGCACATCTCTAACCCCTTTTAAGCTACTTTTGGCCATTTCTTATCCATTTTTTGTCCATTCTAACCCATTTTTCTCCATTTCTAACACATTTTAAAGAGGTTTTGGCCATTTCTATCCCATTTTTGCACATCTCTAATCCTTTTTAAGCCTTTTTGGGCTATATCTTCACCATTTTTTCCCTCATTCAAAACTTTTTATGCTTTTTTTCTGTTTCTAAAGCAGTTTTTCCCATTTCTCTCCCGCTTTAATCCATTTTTGGCCATTTCTGACCAGTTTTTGCACATCTCTAACCTGCTTTAAAGCCTTTTTGGCCATTTCTATCCCAGTTTTTGCATATCTCTAACCCTTTTTAAGCCTTTTTTGGCTATATCTTAACCATTTTTGCCCTCCTTCAACTCTTTTTAAGCTTTTTTTTTTCTGTTTCTAACACAGTTTCTCTCAATTATTACCTGCTTTAATCCATTTTTGGCCATTTCTAACCCACTTTTACACATCTCTAACCTGCTTTAAAGCATTTTTAGCCATATCCAACCATTTTTGGCACATCTATAAGCCCTTTTAAGCCATTTTTTGCCATTTCTAACCCATTTTTGCACATCTCTAACCCTTTTAAAGCCATTTTTGCCTCTTTCTACACGATTTTTTCTCGCTCTCAACCCGTTTTAAGCCATTTTTAGTTCTTTTCTAACTCATTTTTTGCCTGTTTCTCACACGATTTAAACTGTTTTCGGCTATATCTAACCCATTTTTGCTCACTCCTAACGCATTTTAAGCCATTTTTCACCATTTCTATCCCAATTTAAACCTTTTTGGCCATTTCTAGCACAGTTTTGCAAACTTCTAACCCATTTTAAGCAATTTTTGGCCATCCCTACCCCAGTTTTACCCTACCTAACCACCTTTAAGCCGCTTTTGGCCATTTATGACCCATTTTTCCTCAGCTCTAACCCTTTTTAAGCCTTTTTTTTGCTCTACCTGAACGATTTTTGCCAACTTTCCACGCGTTTTAAGGTTTTTTCTCTTCCCTTTCTAACCAAGTTTTCCCCATTTCTTACCTGCTTTAACCCATTTTTGCCATTTCTAACCATTGCACACACATCTCTAACCTGCTTTAAAGCCTTTTTGGCCATTTCTAACCCGCTTTTGGCCAACTTAGGCCATTTCTAACCCGTTTTCGCACATCTCTAACCCGCTTTAAAGCTTTTTTGGCCGTTTCTAACCCATTTTAAGCCAGCTCTGGTCATTTCTGACCCATTTTTGCACATCTCTAACCTTTTTTAAGCCGGTTTTGGCTATTTCTCACTCATCTCTGCTTACCTCTAACCCTTTTTAAACCGGTTTTGGCCATTTCTAATCCAATTTTTGTCCATTTCTAACCCGTTTTAAATCTTTTTTGGCCATTTCTATCCCATTTTTGCGTGTCTAGAACCCTTTTAATGCATTTTTGACTCTTTCTAAACCATTTTTGCCCACTTTCCACCCGTTTTAAGCTAGTTTTTTTTTCTGTTACTAACCCAGCTTTCCCCATTTCTTTACCCACTTGAATCCATTTTTGGCCATTTCTAGCCCATTTTTGCACATCTCTAACCTGCTTTAAAGCAGTTTTGGCCATTTCTAACCATTTCTGGCACATCTCTAACCTCTTTTAAGCCATTCTTTGCCATTTCTAACCCATTTCTGCTCATCTCTAGCCCTTATAAAGCCACGTTTGGGTCTTTCTGCACCATTTTTTCTGCTGGTTTAAGCCATTTTTCTTTCCTTTTCTAACTCACTTTTTGCCCATTGCTCACTACGATTTAAACCATTTTGGGGTTGATCTAAACCATTTTTACACACTTCTAACACATTTTAAGCCATTTTTCACTATTTCTATCCCATTTTAAGGCGTTTTTGGCCATTTCTAACCCATTTTTGCATACATCTAACCCTTTTAAAGCCGTTTTTGGCTCTTTCTAAAACACTTTCTTCTGCATTCAGCTAATTATAAGCATTTTTTTTTCTTTTCTGACCCATTTTTGGCCCAGTTCTCAGACGTTTTAAGCCGTTTTCGGCTACATCTAACCCTTTTTTACCCACTACTAACCCATTTTAACCCTTTTTTGGCTATATCTAACCCATTTTAAGCTATTTTTGGCCATTTCTAACCCTTTTTTGCTCATCTCTAGCCCCTTTTAAGCCAATTTTGGCTTTTCCTAAACCGTTCTCGCATACCTCTAACCCTTTTAAGCCGGTTTTGGCCATTTCTAATGCATTTTTTGTCCATTTTTGAGGCTTTTTAAATAAATTTTGGCCATTTCTATTCCATTTTTGCAAATCTCTAACCCTTTTAAAGCCATTTTTGGTTCTTTCTAAACCATTTTTGCCCACTTTCAACACGGTTTATGCTATTTTTTTTTTCTGTTTCTAACCCAGTTTTCTGCATTTCTCACCATCTTTAATCCATTTTTTTTCCACTTCTAACCATTTTTTTTTTTTTTTTTTTTTACGCATCTCTTACCTGCTTTAAAGCCTTTCTGGCCATTTCTAACCCATTTTTGGCCATTCTTAACCTGTTTTATGCCATTCTTGGCCATTTCTAACTCATTTTTGCACATCTCTAACCCCTTTTAAGCTACTTTTGGCCATTTCTTATCCATTTTTTGTCCATTCTAACCCATTTTTCTCCATTTCTAACACATTTTAAAGAGGTTTTGGCCATTTCTATCCCATTTTTGCACATCTCTAATCCTTTTTAAGCCTTTTTGGGCTATATCTTCACCATTTTTTCCCTCATTCAAAACTTTTTATGCTTTTTTTCTGTTTCTAAAGCAGTTTTTCCCATTTCTCTCCCGCTTTAATCCATTTTTGGCCATTTCTGACCAGTTTTTGCACATCTCTAACCTGCTTTAAAGCCTTTTTGGCCATTTCTATCCCAGTTTTTGCATATCTCTAACCCTTTTTAAGCCTTTTTTGGCTATATCTTAACCATTTTTGCCCTCCTTCAACTCTTTTTAAGCTTTTTTTTTTCTGTTTCTAACACAGTTTCTCTCAATTATTACCTGCTTTAATCCATTTTTGGCCATTTCTAACCCACTTTTACACATCTCTAACCTGCTTTAAAGCATTTTTAGCCATATCCAACCATTTTTGGCACATCTATAAGCCCTTTTAAGCCATTTTTTGCCATTTCTAACCCATTTTTGCACATCTCTAACCCTTTTAAAGCCATTTTTGCCTCTTTCTACACGATTTTTTCTCGCTCTCAACCCGTTTTAAGCCATTTTTAGTTCTTTTCTAACTCATTTTTTGCCTGTTTCTCACACGATTTAAACTGTTTTCGGCTATATCTAACCCATTTTTGCTCACTCCTAACGCATTTTAAGCCATTTTTCACCATTTCTATCCCAATTTAAACCTTTTTGGCCATTTCTAGCACAGTTTTGCAAACTTCTAACCCATTTTAAGCAATTTTTGGCCATCCCTACCCCAGTTTTACCCTACCTAACCACCTTTAAGCCGCTTTTGGCCATTTATGACCCATTTTTCCTCAGCTCTAACCCTTTTTAAGCCTTTTTTTGCTCTACCTGAACGATTTTTGCCAACTTTCCACGCGTTTTAAGGTTTTTTCTCTTCCCTTTCTAACCAAGTTTTCCCCATTTCTTACCTGCTTTAACCCATTTTTGCCATTTCTAACCATTGCACACACATCTCTAACCTGCTTTAAAGCCTTTTTGGCCATTTCTAACCCGCTTTTGGCCAACTTAGGCCATTTCTAACCCGTTTTCGCACATCTCTAACCCGCTTTAAAGCTTTTTTGGCCGTTTCTAACCCATTTTAAGCCAGCTCTGGTCATTTCTGACCCATTTTTGCACATCTCTAACCTTTTTTAAGCCGGTTTTGGCTATTTCTCACTCATCTCTGCTTACCTCTAACCCTTTTTAAACCGGTTTTGGCCATTTCTAATCCAATTTTTGTCCATTTCTAACCCGTTTTAAATCTTTTTTGGCCATTTCTATCCCATTTTTGCGTGTCTAGAACCCTTTTAATGCATTTTTGACTCTTTCTAAACCATTTTTGCCCACTTTCCACCCGTTTTAAGCTAGTTTTTTTTTCTGTTACTAACCCAGCTTTCCCCATTTCTTTACCCACTTGAATCCATTTTTGGCCATTTCTAGCCCATTTTTGCACATCTCTAACCTGCTTTAAAGCAGTTTTGGCCATTTCTAACCATTTCTGGCACATCTCTAACCTCTTTTAAGCCATTCTTTGCCATTTCTAACCCATTTCTGCTCATCTCTAGCCCTTATAAAGCCACGTTTGGGTCTTTCTGCACCATTTTTTCTGCTGGTTTAAGCCATTTTTCTTTCCTTTTCTAACTCACTTTTTGCCCATTGCTCACTACGATTTAAACCATTTTGGGGTTGATCTAAACCATTTTTACACACTTCTAACACATTTTAAGCCATTTTTCACTATTTCTATCCCATTTTAAGGCGTTTTTGGCCATTTCTAACCCATTTTTGCATACATCTAACCCTTTTAAAGCCGTTTTTGGCTCTTTCTAAAACACTTTCTTCTGCATTCAGCTAATTATAAGCATTTTTTTTTCTTTTCTGACCCATTTTTGGCCCAGTTCTCAGACGTTTTAAGCCGTTTTCGGCTACATCTAACCCTTTTTTACCCACTACTAACCCATTTTAACCCTTTTTTGGCTATATCTAACCCATTTTAAGCTATTTTTGGCCATTTCTAACCCTTTTTTGCTCATCTCTAGCCCCTTTTAAGCCAATTTTGGCTTTTCCTAAACCGTTCTCGCATACCTCTAACCCTTTTAAGCCGGTTTTGGCCATTTCTAATGCATTTTTTGTCCATTTTTGAGGCTTTTTAAATAAATTTTGGCCATTTCTATTCCATTTTTGCAAATCTCTAACCCTTTTAAAGCCATTTTTGGTTCTTTCTAAACCATTTTTGCCCACTTTCAACACGGTTTATGCTATTTTTTTTTCTGTTTCTAACCCAGTTTTCTGCATTTCTCACCATCTTTAATCCATTTTTTTTCCACTTCTAACCATTTTTTTTTTTTTTTTTTTTACGCATCTCTTACCTGCTTTAAAGCCTTTCTGGCCATTTCTAACCCATTTTTGGCCATTCTTAACCTGTTTTATGCCATTCTTGGCCATTTCTAACTCATTTTTGCACATCTCTAACCCCTTTTAAGCTACTTTTGGCCATTTCTGATCCATTTTTTGTCCATTCTAACCCATTTTTCTCCATTTCTAACACATTTTAAAGAGGTTTTGGCCATTTCTATCCCATTTTTGCACATCTCTAATCCTTTTTAAGCCTTTTTGGGCTATATCTTCACCATTTTTTCCCTCATTCAAAACTTTTTATGCTTTTTTTCTGTTTCTAAAGCAGTTTTTCCCATTTCTCTCCCGCTTTAATCATTTTTGGCCATTTCTGACCAGTTTTTGCACATCTCTAACCTGCTTTAAAGCCTTTTTGGCCATTTCTATCCCAGTTTTTGCATATCTCTAACCCTTTTTTAAGCCTTTTTTGGCTATATCTTAACCATTTTTGCCCTCCTTCAACTCTTTTTAAGCTTTTTTTTTTCTGTTTCTAACACAGTTTCTCCCAATTATTACCTGCTTTAATCCATTTTTGGCCATTTCTAACCCACTTTTACACATCTCTAACCTGCTTTAAAGCATTTTTGGCCATATCCAACCATTTTTGGCACATCTATAAGCCCTTTTAAGCCATTTTTTGCCATTTCTAACCCATTTTTGCACATCTCTAACCCTTTTAAAGCCATTTTTGCCTCTTTCTACACGATTTTTTCTCGCTCTCAACCCGTTTTAAGCCATTTTTAGTTCTTTTCTAACTCATTTTTTGCCTGTTTCTCACACGATTTAAACTGTTTTCGGCTATATCTAACCCATTTTTGCTCACTCCTAACGCATTTTAAGCCATTTTTCACCATTTCTATCCCAATTTAAACCTTTTTGGCCATTTCTAGCACAGTTTTGCAAACTTCTAACCCATTTTAAGCAATTTTTGGCCATCCCTACCCCAGTTTTACCCTACCTAACCACCTTTAAGCCGCTTTTGGCCATTTATGACCCATTTTTTCCTCAGCTCTAACCCTTTTTAAGCCTTTTTTTGCTCTACCTGAACGATTTTTGCCAACTTTCCACGCGTTTTAAGGTTTTTTCTCTTCCCTTTCTAACCAACTTTTCCCCATTTCTTACCTGCTTTAACCCATTTTTGCCATTTCTAACCATTGCACACACATCTCTAACCTGCTTTAAAGCCTTTTTGGCCATTTCTAACCCGCTTTTGGCCAACTTAGGCCATTTCTAACCCGTTTTCGCACATCTCTAACCCGCTTTAAAGCTTTTTTGGCCGTTTCTAACCCATTTTAAGCCAGCTCTGGTCATTTCTGACCCATTTTTGCACATCTCTAACCTTTTTAAGCCGGTTTTGGCTATTTCTCACTCATCTCTGCTTACCTCTAACCCTTTTTAAACCGGTTTTGGCCATTTCTAATCCAATTTTTGTCCATTTCTAACCCGTTTTAAATCTTTTTTGGCCATTTCTATCCCATTTTTGCGTGTCTAGAACCCTTTTAATGCATTTTTGACTCTTTCTAACCATTTTTGCCCACTTTCCACCCGTTTTAAGCTAGTTTTTTTTTCTGTTACTAACCCAGCTTTCCCCATTTCTTTACCCACTTGAATCCATTTTTGGCCATTTCTAGCCCATTTTTGCACATCTCTAACCTGCTTTAAAGCAGTTTTGGCCATTTCTAACCATTTCTGGCACATCTCTAACCTCTTTTAAGCCATTCTTTGCCATTTCTAACCCATTTCTGCTCATCTCTAGCCCTTATAAAGCCACGTTTGGGTCTTTCTGCACCATTTTTCTGCTGGTTTAAGCCATTTTTCTTTCCTTTTCTAACTCACTTTTTGCCCATTGCTCACACGATTTAAACCATTTTGGGGTTGATCTAAACCATTTTTACACACTTCTAACACATTTTAAGCCATTTTTCACTATTTCTATCCCATTTTAAGGCGTTTTTGGCCATTTCTAACCCATTTTTGCATACATCTAACCCTTTTAAAGCCGTTTTTGGCTCTTTCTAAAACACTTTCTTCTGCATTCAGCTAATTATAAGCATTTTTTTTTTCTTTTCTGACCCATTTTTGGCCCAGTTCTCAGATGTTTTAAGCCGTTTTCGGCTACATCTAACCCTTTTTTACCCACTACTAACCCATTTTAACCCTTTTTTGGCTATATCTAACCCATTTTAAGCTATTTTTGGCCATTTCTAACCCTTTTTTGCTCATCTCTAGCCCCTTTTAAGCTAATTTTGGCTTTTCCTAAACCGTTCTCGCATACCTCTAACCCTTTTAAGCCGGTTTTGGCCATTTCTAATGCATTTTTTGTCCATTTTTGAGGCTTTTTAAATAAATTTTGGCCATTTCTATTCCATTTTTGCAAATCTCTAACCCTTTTAAAGCCATTTTTGGTTCTTTCTAAACCATTTTTGCCCACTTTCAACACGGTTTATGCTATTTTTTTTTTCTGTTTCTAACCAGTTTTCTGCATTTCTCACCATCTTTAATCCATTTTTTTTCCACTTCTAACCATTTTTTTTTTTTTTTTTTTACGCATCTCTTTCCTGCTTTAAAGCCTTTCTGGCCATTTCTAACCCATTTTTGGCCATTCTTAACCTGTTTTATGCCATTCTTGGCCATTTCTAACTCATTTTTGCACATCTCTAACCCTTTTTAAGCTACTTTTGGCCATTTCTTATCCATTTTTTGTCCATTCTAACCCATTTTTCTCCATTTCTAACACATTTTAAAGAGGTTTTGGCCATTTCTATCCCATTTTTGCACATCTCTAATCCTTTTTTAAGCCTTTTAGGGCTATATCTTCACCATTTTTTCCCTCATTCAAAACTTTTTATGCTTTTTTTCTGTTTCTAAAGCAGTTTTTCCCATTTCTCTCCCGCTTTAATCCATTTTTGGCCATTTCTGACCAGTTTTTGCACATCTCTAACCTGCTTTAAAGCCTTTTTGGCCATTTCTATCCCAGTTTTTGCATATCTCTAACCCTTTTTAAGCCTTTTTGGCTATATCTTAACCATTTTTGCCCTCCTTCAACTCTTTTTAAGCTTTTTTTTTTCTGTTTCTAACACAGTTTCTCTCAATTATTACCTGCTTTAATCCATTTTTGGCCATTTCTAACCCACTTTTACACATCTCTAACCTGCTTTAAAGCATTTTTGGCCATATCCAACCATTTTTGGCACATCTATAAGCCCTTTTAAGCCATTTTTTGCCATTTCTAACCCATTTTTGCACATCTCTAACCCTTTTAAAGCCATTTTTGCCTCTTTCTACACGATTTTTTCTCGCTCTCAACCCGTTTTAAGCCATTTTTAGTTCTTTTCTAACTCATTTTTTGCCTGTTTCTCACACGATTTAAACTGTTTTCGGCTATATCTAACCCATTTTTGCTCACTCCTAACGCATTTTAAGCCATTTTTCACCATTTCTATCCCAATTTAAACCTTTTTGGCCATTTCTAGCACAGTTTTGCAAACTTCTAACCCATTTTAAGCAATTTTTGGCCATCCCTACCCCAGTTTTACCCTACCTAACCACCTTTAAGCCGCTTTTGGCCATTTATGACCCATTTTTCCTCAGCTCTAACCCTTTTTAAGCCTTTTTTTTGCTCTACCTGAACGATTTTTGCCAACTTTCCACGCGTTTTAAGGTTTTTTCTCTTCCCTTTCTAACCAAGTTTTCCCCATTTCTTACCTGCTTTAACCCATTTTTGCCATTTCTAACCATTGCACACACATCTCTAACCTGCTTTAAAGCCTTTTTGGCCATTTCTAACCCGCTTTTGGCCAACTTAGGCCATTTCTAACCCGTTTTCGCACATCTCTAACCCGCTTTAAAGCTTTTTTGGCCGTTTCTAACCCATTTTAAGCCAGCTCTGGTCATTTCTGACCCATTTTTGCACATCTCTAACCTTTTTTAAGCCGGTTTTGGCTATTTCTCACTCATCTCTGCTTACCTCTAACCCTTTTTAAACCGGTTTTGGCCATTTCTAATCCAATTTTTGTCCATTTCTAACCCGTTTTAAATCTTTTTTGGCCATTTCTATCCCATTTTTGCGTGTCTAGAACCCTTTTAATGCATTTTTGACTCTTTCTAAACCATTTTTGCCCACTTTCCACCCGTTTTAAGCTAGTTTTTTTTTCTGTTACTAACCCAGCTTTCCCCATTTCTTTACCCACTTGAATCCATTTTTGGCCATTTCTAGCCCATTTTTGCACATCTCTAACCTGCTTTAAAGCAGTTTTGGCCATTTCTAACCATTTCTGGCACATCTCTAACCTCTTTTAAGCCATTCTTTGCCATTTCTAACCCATTTCTGCTCATCTCTAGCCCTTATAAAGCCACGTTTGGGTCTTTCTGCACCATTTTTTCTGCTGGTTTAAGCCATTTTTCTTTCCTTTTCTAACTCACTTTTTGCCCATTGCTCACACGATTTAAACCATTTTGGGGTTGATCTAAACCATTTTTACACACTTCTAACACATTTTAAGCCATTTTTCACTATTTCTATCCCATTTTAAGGCGTTTTTGGCCATTTCTAACCCATTTTTGCATACATCTAACCCTTTTAAAGCCGTTTTTGGCTCTTTCTAAAACACTTTCTTCTGCATTCAGCTAATTATAAGCATTTTTTTTTCTTTTCTGACCCATTTTTGGCCCAGTTCTCAGACGTTTTAAGCCGTTTTCGGCTACATCTAACCCTTTTTTACCCACTACTAACCCATTTTAACCCTTTTTTGGCTATATCTAACCCATTTTAAGCTATTTTTGGCCATTTCTAACCCTTTTTTGCTCATCTCTAGCCCCTTTTAAGCCAATTTTGGCTTTTCCTAAACCGTTCTCGCATACCTCTAACCCTTTTAAGCCGGTTTTGGCCATTTCTAATGCATTTTTTGTCCATTTTTGAGGCTTTTTAAATAAATTTTGGCCATTTCTATTCCATTTTTGCAAATCTCTAACCCTTTTAAAGACATTTTTGGTTCTTTCTAAACCATTTTTGCCCACTTTCAACACGGTTTATGCTATTTTTTTTTTCTGTTTCTAACCCAGTTTTCTGCATTTCTCACCATCTTTAATCCATTTTTTTTCCACTTCTAACCATTTTTTTTTTTTTTTTTTTTTTACGCATCTCTTACCTGCTTTAAAGCCTTTCTGGCCATTTCTAACCCATTTTTGGCCATTCTTAACCTGTTTTATGCCATTCTTGGCCATTTCTAACTCATTTTTGCACATCTCTAACCCCTTTTAAGCTACTTTTGGCCATTTCTTATCCATTTTTTGTCCATTCTAACCCATTTTTCTCCATTTCTAACACATTTTAAAGAGGTTTTGGCCATTTCTATCCCATTTTTGCACATCTCTAATCCTTTTTAAGCCTTTTTGGGCTATATCTTCACCATTTTTTCCCTCATTCAAAACTTTTTATGCTTTTTTTCTGTTTCTAAAGCAGTTTTTCCCATTTCTCTCCCGCTTTAATCCATTTTTGGCCATTTCTGACCAGTTTTTGCACATCTCTAACCTGCTTTAAAGCCTTTTTGGCCATTTCTATCCCAGTTTTTGCATATCTCTAACCCTTTTTAAGCCTTTTTTGGCTATATCTTAACCATTTTTGCCCTCCTTCAACTCTTTTTAAGCTTTTTTTTTTCTGTTTCTAACACAGTTTCTCCCAATTATTACCTGCTTTAATCCATTTTTGGCCATTTCTAACCCACTTTTACACATCTCTAACCTGCTTTAAAGCATTTTTGGCCATATCCAACCATTTTTGGCACATCTATAAGCCCTTTTAAGCCATTTTTTGCCATTTCTAACCCATTTTTGCACATCTCTAACCCTTTTAAAGCCATTTTTGCCTCTTTCTACACGATTTTTTCTCGCTCTCAACCCGTTTTAAGCCATTTTTAGTTCTTTTCTAACTCATTTTTTGCCTGTTTCTCACACGATTTAAACTGTTTTCGGCTATATCTAACCCATTTTTGCTCACTCCTAACGCATTTTAAGCCATTTTTCACCATTTCTATCCCAATTTAAACCTTTTTGGCCATTTCTAGCACAGTTTTGCAAACTTCTAACCCATTTTAAGCAATTTTTGGCCATCCCTACCCCAGTTTTACCCTACCTAACCACCTTTAAGCCGCTTTTGGCCATTTATGACCCATTTTTCCTCAGCTCTAACCCTTTTTAAGCCTTTTTTTGCTCTACCTGAACGATTTTTGCCAACTTTCCACGCGTTTTAAGGTTTTTTCTCTTCCCTTTCTAACCAACTTTTCCCCATTTCTTACCTGCTTTAACCCATTTTTGCCATTTCTAACCATTGCACACACATCTCTAACCTGCTTTAAAGCCTTTTTGGCCATTTCTAACCCGCTTTTGGCCAACTTAGGCCATTTCTAACCCGTTTTCGCACATCTCTAACCCGCTTTAAAGCTTTTTTGGCCGTTTCTAACCCATTTTAAGCCAGCTCTGGTCATTTCTGACCCATTTTTGCACATCTCTAACCTTTTTTAAGCCGGTTTTGGCTATTTCTCACTCATCTCTGCTTACCTCTAACCCTTTTTTAAACCGGGTTTTGGCCATTTCTAATCCAATTTTTGTCCATTTCTAACCCGTTTTTAAATCTTTTTTTGGCCATTTTCTATCCCATTTTGCGTGTCTAGAACCCTTTTAATGCATTTTTGACTCTTTCCTAAACCATTTTTGCCCACTTTCACCCGTTTTAAGCTAGTTTTTTTTTCTGTTACTAACCCAGCTTTTCCCCATTTCTTTACCCACTTGAATCCATTTTTGGCCATTTCTAGCCCATTTTTGCACATCTCTAACCTGCTTTAAAGCAGTTTTGGCCATTTCTAACCATTTCTGGCACATCTCTAACCTCTTTTAAGCCATTCTTTGCCATTTCTAACCCATTTCTGCTCATCTCTAGCCCTTATAAAGCCACGTTTGGGTCTTTCTGCACCATTTTTTCTGCTGGTTTAAGCCATTTTTCTTTCCTTTTCTAACTCACTTTTTGCCCATTGCTCACACGATTTAAACCATTTTGGGGTTGATCTAAACCATTTTTTACACACTTCTAACACCATTTTAAGCCATTTTTCACTATTCTATCCCATTTTAAGGCGTTTTTGGCCATTTCTAACCCCATTTTTGCATACATCTAACCCCTTTTAAAGCCGTTTTTGGCTCTTTCTAAAACACTTTCTTCTGCATTCAGCTAATTATAAGCATTTTTTTTTCTTTTCTGACCATTTTTGGCCCAGTTCTCAGACGTTTTAAGCCGTTTTCGGCTACATCTAACCCTTTTTTACCCACTACTAACCCATTTTAACCCTTTTTTGGCTATATCTAACCCATTTTAAGCTATTTTTGGCCATTTCTAACCCTTTTTTGCTCATCTCTAGCCCCTTTTAAGCCAATTTTGGCTTTTCCTAAACCGTTCTCGCATACCTCTAACCCTTTTAAGCCGGTTTTGGCCATTTCTAATGCATTTTTTGTCCATTTTTGAGGCTTTTTAAATAAATTTTGGCCATTTCTATTCCATTTTTGCAAATCTCTAACCCTTTTAAAGCCATTTTTGGTTCTTTCTAAACCATTTTTGCCCACTTTCAACACGGTTTATGCTATTTTTTTTTTCTGTTTCTAACCCAGTTTTCTGCATTTCTCACCATCTTTAATCCATTTTTTTTCCACTTCTAACCATTTTTTTTTTTTTTTTTTTTTACGCATCTCTTACCTGCTTTAAAGCCTTTCTGGCCATTTCTAACCCATTTTTGGCCATTCTTAACCTGTTTTATGCCATTCTTGGCCATTTCTAACTCATTTTTGCACATCTCTAACCCCTTTTAAGCTACTTTTGGCCATTTCTTATCCATTTTTTGTCCATTCTAACCCATTTTTCTCCATTTCTAACACATTTTAAAGAGGTTTTGGCCATTTCTATCCCATTTTTGCACATCTCTAATCCTTTTTAAGCCTTTTTGGGCTATATCTTCACCATTTTTTCCCTCATTCAAAACTTTTTATGCTTTTTTTCTGTTTCTAAAGCAGTTTTTCCCATTTCTCTCCCGCTTTAATCCATTTTTGGCCATTTCTGACCAGTTTTTGCACATCTCTAACCTGCTTTAAAGCCTTTTTGGCCATTTCTATCCCAGTTTTTGCATATCTCTAACCCTTTTTAAGCCTTTTTTGGCTATATCTTAACCATTTTTGCCCTCCTTCAACTCTTTTTAAGCTTTTTTTTTTCTGTTTCTAACACAGTTTCTCCCAATTATTACCTGCTTTAATCCATTTTTGGCCATTTCTAACCCACTTTTACACATCTCTAACCTGCTTTAAAGCATTTTTGGCCATATCCAACCATTTTTGGCACATCTATAAGCCCTTTTAAGCCATTTTTTGCCATTTCTAACCCATTTTTGCACATCTCTAACCCTTTTAAAGCCATTTTTGCCTCTTTCTACACGATTTTTTCTCGCTCTCAACCCGTTTTAAGCCATTTTTAGTTCTTTTCTAACTCATTTTTTGCCTGTTTCTCACACGATTTAAACTGTTTTCGGCTATATCTAACCCATTTTTGCTCACTCCTAACGCATTTTAAGCCATTTTTCACCATTTCTATCCCAATTTAAACCTTTTTGGCCATTTCTAGCACAGTTTTGCAAACTTCTAACCCATTTTAAGCAATTTTTGGCCATCCCTACCCCAGTTTTACCCTACCTAACCACCTTTAAGCCGCTTTTGGCCATTTATGACCCATTTTTCCTCAGCTCTAACCCTTTTTAAGCCTTTTTTTGCTCTACCTGAACGATTTTTGCCAACTTTCCACGCGTTTTAAGGTTTTTTCTCTTCCCTTTCTAACCAACTTTTCCCCATTTCTTACCTGCTTTAACCCATTTTTGCCATTTCTAACCATTGCACACACATCTCTAACCTGCTTTAAAGCCTTTTTGGCCATTTCTAACCCGCTTTTGGCCAACTTAGGCCATTTCTAACCCGTTTTCGCACATCTCTAACCCGCTTTAAAGCTTTTTTGGCCGTTTCTAACCCATTTTAAGCCAGCTCTGGTCATTTCTGACCCATTTTTGCACATCTCTAACCTTTTTTAAGCCGGTTTTGGCTATTTCTCACTCATCTCTGCTTACCTCTAACCCTTTTTAAACCGGTTTTGGCCATTTCTAATCCAATTTTTGTCCATTTCTAACCCGTTTTAAATCTTTTTTGGCCATTTCTATCCCATTTTTGCGTGTCTAGAACCCTTTTAATGCATTTTTTACTCTTTCTAAACCATTTTTGCCCACTTTCCACCCGTTTTAAGCTAGTTTTTTTTTCTGTTACTAACCCAGCTTTCCCCATTTCTTTACCCACTTGAATCCATTTTTGGCCATTTCTAGCCCATTTTTGCACATCTCTAACCTGCTTTAAAGCAGTTTTGGCCATTTCTAACCATTTCTGGCACATCTCTAACCTCTTTTAAGCCATTCTTTGCCATTTCTAACCCATTTCTGCTCATCTCTAGCCCTTATAAAGCCACGTTTGGGTCTTTCTGCACCATTTTTTCTGCTGGTTTAAGCCATTTTTCTTTCCTTTTCTAACTCACTTTTTGCCCATTGCTCACAACGATTTAAACCATTTTGGGGTTGATCTAAACCATTTTTACACACTTCTAACACATTTTAAGCCATTTTTCACTATTTCTATCCCATTTTAAGGCGTTTTTGGCCATTTCTAACCCATTTTTGCATACATCTAACCCTTTTAAAGCCGTTTTTGGCTCTTTCTAAAACACTTTCTTCTGCATTCAGCTAATTATAAGCATTTTTTTTTTCTTTTCTGACCCATTTTTGGCCCAGTTCTCAGACGTTTTAAGCCGTTTTCGGCTACATCTAACCCTTTTTTACCCACTACTAACCCATTTTAACCCTTTTTTGGCTATATCTAACCCATTTTAAGCTATTTTTGGCCATTTCTAACCCTTTTTTGCTCATCTCTAGCCCCTTTTAAGCCAATTTTGGCTTTTCCTAAACCGTTCTCGCATACCTCTAACCCTTTTAAGCCGGTTTTGGCCATTTCTAATGCATTCTTTGTCCATTTTTGAGGCTTTTTAAATAAATTTTGGCCATTTCTATTCCATTTTTGCAAATCTCTAACCCTTTTAAAGCCATTTTTGGTTCTTTCTAAAACATTTTTGCCCACTTTCAACACGGTTTATGCTATTTTTTTTTCTGTTTCTAACCCAGTTTTCTGCATTTCTCACCATCTTTAATCCATTTTTTTTCCACTTCTAACCTTTTTTTTTTTTTTTTTTTACGCATCTCTTACCTGCTTTAAAGCCTTTCTGGCCATTTCTAACCCATTTTTGGCCATTCTTAACCTGTTTTATGCCATTCTTGGCCATTTCTAACTCATTTTTGCACATCTCTAACCCCTTTTAAGCTACTTTTGGCCATTTCTTATCCATTTTTTGTCCATTCTAACCCATTTTTCTCCATTTCTAACACATTTTAAAGAGGTTTTGGCCATTTCTATCCCATTTTTGCACATCTCTAATCCTTTTTAAGCCTTTTTGGGCTATATCTTCACCATTTTTTCCCTCATTCAAAACTTTTTATGCTTTTTTTCTGTTTCTAAAGCAGTTTTTCCCATTTCTCTCCCGCTTTAATCCATTTTTGGCCATTTCTGACCAGTTTTTGCACATCTCTAACCTGCTTTAAAGCCTTTTTGGCCATTTCTATCCCAGTTTTTGCATATCTCTAACCCTTTTTAAGCCTTTTTTGGCTATATCTTAACCATTTTTGCCCTCCTTCAACTCTTTTTAAGCTTTTTTTTTTCTGTTTCTAACACAGTTTCTCCCAATTATTACCTGCTTTAATCCATTTTTGGCCATTTCTAACCCACTTTTACACATCTCTAACCTGCTTTAAAGCATTTTTGGCCATATCCAACCATTTTTGGCACATCTATAAGCCCTTTTAAGCCATTTTTTGCCATTTCTAACCCATTTTTGCACATCTCTAACCCTTTTAAAGCCATTTTTGCCTCTTTCTACACGATTTTTTCTCGCTCTCAACCCGTTTTAAGCCATTTTTAGTTCTTTTCTAACTCATTTTTTGCCTGTTTCTCACACGATTTAAACTGTTTTCGGCTATATCTAACCCATTTTTGCTCACTCCTAACGCATTTTAAGCCATTTTTCACCATTTCTATCCCAATTTAAACCTTTTTGGCCATTTCTAGCACAGTTTTGCAAACTTCTAACCCATTTTAAGCAATTTTTGGCCATCCCTACCCCAGTTTTACCCTACCTAACCACCTTTAAGCCGCTTTTGGCCATTTATGACCCATTTTTCCTCAGCTCTAACCCTTTTTAAGCCTTTTTTTGCTCTACCTGAACGATTTTTGCCAACTTTCCACGCGTTTTAAGGTTTTTTCTCTTCCCTTTCTAACCAACTTTTCCCCATTTCTTACCTGCTTTAACCCATTTTTGCCATTTCTAACCATTGCACACACATCTCTAACCTGCTTTAAAGCCTTTTTGGCCATTTCTAACCCGCTTTTGGCCAACTTAGGCCATTTCTAACCCGTTTTCGCACATCTCTAACCCGCTTTAAAGCTTTTTTGGCCGTTTCTAACCCATTTTAAGCCAGCTCTGGTCATTTCTGACCCATTTTTGCACATCTCTAACCTTTTTTAAGCCGGTTTTGGCTATTTCTCACTCATCTCTGCTTACCTCTAACCCTTTTTAAACCGGTTTTGGCCATTTCTAATCCAATTTTTGTCCATTTCTAACCCGTTTTAAATCTTTTTTGGCCATTTCTATCCCATTTTTGCGTGTCTAGAACCCTTTTAATGCATTTTTGACTCTTTCTAAACCATTTTTGCCCACTTTCCACCCGTTTTAAGCTAGTTTTTTTTTCTGTTACTAACCCAGCTTTCCCCATTTCTTTACCCACTTGAATCCATTTTTGGCCATTTCTAGCCCATTTTTGCACATCTCTAACCTGCTTTAAAGCAGTTTTGGCCATTTCTAACCATTTCTGGCACATCTCTAACCTCTTTTAAGCCATTCTTTGCCATTTCTAACCCATTTCTGCTCATCTCTAGCCCTTATAAAGCCACGTTTGGGTCTTTCTGCACCATTTTTTCTGCTGGTTTAAGCCATTTTTCTTTCCTTTTCTAACTCACTTTTTGCCCATTGCTCACACGATTTAAACCATTTTGGGGTTGATCTAAACCATTTTTACACACTTCTAACACATTTTAAGCCATTTTTCACTATTTCTATCCCATTTTAAGGCGTTTTTGGCCATTTCTAACCCATTTTTGCAGACATCTAACCCTTTTAAAGCCGTTTTTGGCTCTTTCTAAAACACTTTCTTCTGCATTCAGCTAATTATAAGCATTTTTTTTTTCTTTTCTGACCCATTTTTGGCCCAGTTCTCAGACGTTTTAAGCCGTTTTCGGCTACATCTAACCCTTTTTTACCCACTACTAACCCATTTTAACCCTTTTTTGGCTATATCTAACCCATTTTAAGCTATTTTTGGCCATTTCTAACCCTTTTTTGCTCATCTCTAGCCCCTTTTAAGCCAATTTTGGCTTTTCCTAAACCGTTCTCGCATACCTCTAACCCTTTTAAGCCGGTTTTGGCCATTTCTAATGCATTTTTTGTCCATTTTTGAGGCTTTTTAAATAAATTTTGGCCATTTCTATTCCATTTTTGCAAATCTCTAACCCTTTTAAAGCCATTTTTGGTTCTTTCTAAACCATTTTTGCCCACTTTCAACACGGTTTATGCTATTTTTTTTTTCTGTTTCTAACCCAGTTTTCTGCATTTCTCACCATCTTTAATCCATTTTTTTTCCACTTCTAACCTTTTTTTTTTTTTTTTTTACGCATCTCTTACCTGCTTTAAAGCCTTTCTGGCCATTTCTAACCCATTTTTGGCCATTCTTAACCTGTTTTATGCCATTCTTGGCCATTTCTAACTCATTTTTGCACATCTCTAACCCCTTTTAAGCTACTTTTGGCCATTTCTTATCCATTTTTTGTCCATTCTAACCCATTTTTCTCCATTTCTAACACATTTTAAAGAGGTTTTGGCCATTTCTATCCCATTTTTGCACATCTCTAATCCTTTTTAAGCCTTTTTGGGCTATATCTTCACCATTTTTTCCCTCATTCAAAACTTTTTATGCTTTTTTTCTGTTTCTAAAGCAGTTTTTCCCATTTCTCTCCCGCTTTAATCCATTTTTGGCCATTTCTGACCAGTTTTTGCACATCTCTAACCTGCTTTAAAGCCTTTTTGGCCATTTCTATCCCAGTTTTTGCATATCTCTAACCCTTTTTAAGCCTTTTTTGGCTATATCTTAACCATTTTTGCCCTCCTTCAACTCTTTTTAAGCTTTTTTTTTTCTGTTTCTAACACAGTTTCTCTCAATTATTACCTGCTTTAATCCATTTTTGGCCATTTCTAACCCACTTTTACACATCTCTAACCTGCTTTAAAGCATTTTTGGCCATATCCAACCATTTTTGGCACATCTATAAGCCCTTTTAAGCCATTTTTTGCCATTTCTAACCCATTTTTGCACATCTCTAACCCTTTTAAAGCCATTTTTGCCTCTTTCTACACGATTTTTTCTCGCTCTCAACCCGTTTTAAGCCATTTTTAGTTCTTTTCTAACTCATTTTTTGCCTGTTTCTCACACGATTTAAACTGTTTTCGGCTATATCTAACCCATTTTTGCTCACTCCTAACGCATTTTAAGCCATTTTTCACCATTTCTATCCCAATTTAAACCTTTTTGGCCATTTCTAGCACAGTTTTGCAAACTTCTAACCCATTTTAAGCAATTTTTGGCCATCCCTACCCCAGTTTTACCCTACCTAACCACCTTTAAGCCGCTTTTGGCCATTTATGACCCATTTTTCCTCAGCTCTAACCCTTTTTAAGCCTTTTTTTTGCTCTACCTGAACGATTTTTGCCAACTTTCCACGCGTTTTAAGGTTTTTTCTCTTCCCTTTCTAACCAAGTTTTCCCCATTTCTTACCTGCTTTAACCCATTTTTGCCATTTCTAACCATTGCACACACATCTCTAACCTGCTTTAAAGCCTTTTTGGCCATTTCTAACCCGCTTTTGGCCAACTTAGGCCATTTCTAACCCGTTTTCGCACATCTCTAACCCGCTTTAAAGCTTTTTTGGCCGTTTCTAACCCATTTTAAGCCAGCTCTGGTCATTTCTGACCCATTTTTGCACATCTCTAACCTTTTTTAAGCCGGTTTTGGCTATTTCTCACTCATCTCTGCTTACCTCTAACCCTTTTTAAACCGGTTTTGGCCATTTCTAATCCAATTTTTGTCCATTTCTAACCCGTTTTAAATCTTTTTTGGCCATTTCTATCCCATTTTTGCGTGTCTAGAACCCTTTTAATGCATTTTTGACTCTTTCTAAACCATTTTTGCCCACTTTCCACCCGTTTTAAGCTAGTTTTTTTTTCTGTTACTAACCCAGCTTTCCCCATTTCTTTACCCACTTGAATCCATTTTTGGCCATTTCTAGCCCATTTTTGCACATCTCTAACCTGCTTTAAAGCAGTTTTGGCCATTTCTAACCATTTCTGGCACATCTCTAACCTCTTTTAAGCCATTCTTTGCCATTTCTAACCCATTTCTGCTCATCTCTAGCCCTTATAAAGCCACGTTTGGGTCTTTCTGCACCATTTTTTCTGCTGGTTTAAGCCATTTTTCTTTCCTTTTCTAACTCACTTTTTGCCCATTGCTCACACGATTTAAACCATTTTGGGGTTGATCTAAACCATTTTTACACACTTCTAACACATTTTAAGCCATTTTTCACTATTTCTATCCCATTTTAAGGCGTTTTTGGCCATTTCTAACCCATTTTTGCATACATCTAACCCTTTTAAAGCCGTTTTTGGCTCTTTCTAAAACACTTTCTTCTGCATTCAGCTAATTATAAGCATTTTTTTTTCTTTTCTGACCCATTTTTGGCCCAGTTCTCAGACGTTTTAAGCCGTTTTCGGCTACATCTAACCCTTTTTTACCCACTACTAACCCATTTTAACCCTTTTTTGGCTATATCTAACCCATTTTAAGCTATTTTTGGCCATTTCTAACCCTTTTTTGCTCATCTCTAGCCCCTTTTAAGCCAATTTTGGCTTTTCCTAAACCGTTCTCGCATACCTCTAACCCTTTTAAGCCGGTTTTGGCCATTTCTAATGCATTTTTTGTCCATTTTTGAGGCTTTTTAAATAAATTTTGGCCATTTCTATTCCATTTTTGCAAATCTCTAACCCTTTTAAAGCCATTTTTGGTTCTTTCTAAACCATTTTTGCCCACTTTCAACACGGTTTATGCTATTTTTTTTTTCTGTTTCTAACCCAGTTTTCTGCATTTCTCACCATCTTTAATCCATTTTTTTTCCACTTCTAACCATTTTTTTTTTTTTTTTTTTTTACGCATCTCTTACCTGCTTTAAAGCCTTTCTGGCCATTTCTAACCCATTTTTGGCCATTCTTAACCTGTTTTATGCCATTCTTGGCCATTTCTAACTCATTTTTGCACATCTCTAACCCCTTTTAAGCTACTTTTGGCCATTTCTTATCCATTTTTTGTCCATTCTAACCCATTTTTCTCCATTTCTAACACATTTTAAAGAGGTTTTGGCCATTTCTATCCCATTTTTGCACATCTCTAATCCTTTTTAAGCCTTTTTGGGCTATATCTTCACCATTTTTTCCCTCATTCAAAACTTTTTATGCTTTTTTTCTGTTTCTAAAGCAGTTTTTCCCATTTCTCTCCCGCTTTAATCCATTTTTGGCCATTTCTGACCAGTTTTTGCACATCTCTAACCTGCTTTAAAGCCTTTTTGGCCATTTCTATCCCAGTTTTTGCATATCTCTAACCCTTTTTAAGCCTTTTTTGGCTATATCTTAACCATTTTTGCCCTCCTTCAACTCTTTTTAAGCTTTTTTTTTTCTGTTTCTAACACAGTTTCTCCCAATTATTACCTGCTTTAATCCATTTTTGGCCATTTCTAACCCACTTTTACACATCTCTAACCTGCTTTAAAGCATTTTTGGCCATATCCAACCATTTTTGGCACATCTATAAGCCCTTTTAAGCCATTTTTTGCCATTTCTAACCCATTTTTGCACATCTCTAACCCTTTTAAAGCCATTTTTGCCTCTTTCTACACGATTTTTTCTCGCTCTCAACCCGTTTTAAGCCATTTTTAGTTCTTTTCTAACTCATTTTTTGCCTGTTTCTCACACGATTTAAACTGTTTTCGGCTATATCTAACCCATTTTTGCTCACTCCTAACGCATTTTAAGCCATTTTTCACCATTTCTATCCCAATTTAAACCTTTTTGGCCATTTCTAGCACAGTTTTGCAAACTTCTAACCCATTTTAAGCAATTTTTGGCCATCCCTACCCCAGTTTTACCCTACCTAACCACCTTTAAGCCGCTTTTGGCCATTTATGACCCATTTTTCCTCAGCTCTAACCCTTTTTAAGCCTTTTTTTGCTCTACCTGAACGATTTTTGCCAACTTTCCACGCGTTTTAAGGTTTTTTCTCTTCCCTTTCTAACCAACTTTTCCCCATTTCTTACCTGCTTTAACCCATTTTTGCCATTTCTAACCATTGCACACACATCTCTAACCTGCTTTAAAGCCTTTTTGGCCATTTCTAACCCGCTTTTGGCCAACTTAGGCCATTTCTAACCCGTTTTCGCACATCTCTAACCCGCTTTAAAGCTTTTTTGGCCGTTTCTAACCCATTTTAAGCCAGCTCTGGTCATTTCTGACCCATTTTTGCACATCTCTAACCTTTTTTAAGCCGGTTTTGGCTATTTCTCACTCATCTCTGCTTACCTCTAACCCTTTTTAAACCGGTTTTGGCCATTTCTAATCCAATTTTTGTCCATTTCTAACCCGTTTTAAATCTTTTTTGGCCATTTCTATCCCATTTTTGCGTGTCTAGAACCCTTTTAATGCATTTTTGACTCTTTCTAAACCATTTTTGCCCACTTTCCACCCGTTTTAAGCTAGTTTTTTTTTCTGTTACTAACCCAGCTTTCCCCATTTCTTTACCCACTTGAATCCATTTTTGGCCATTTCTAGCCCATTTTTGCACATCTCTAACCTGCTTTAAAGCAGTTTTGGCCATTTCTAACCATTTCTGGCACATCTCTAACCTCTTTTAAGCCATTCTTTGCCATTTCTAACCCATTTCTGCTCATCTCTAGCCCTTATAAAGCCACGTTTGGGTCTTTCTGCACCATTTTTTCTGCTGGTTTAAGCCATTTTTCTTTCCTTTTCTAACTCACTTTTTGCCCATTGCTCACACGATTTAAACCATTTTGGGGTTGATCTAAACCATTTTTACACACTTCTAACACATTTTAAGCCATTTTTCACTATTTCTATCCCATTTTAAGGCGTTTTTGGCCATTTCTAACCCATTTTTGCATACATCTAACCCTTTTAAAGCCGTTTTTGGCTCTTTCTAAAACACTTTCTTCTGCATTCAGCTAATTATAAGCATTTTTTTTTCTTTTCTGACCCATTTTTGGCCCAGTTCTCAGACGTTTTAAGCCGTTTTCGGCTACATCTAACCCTTTTTTACCCACTACTAACCCATTTTAACCCTTTTTTGGCTATATCTAACCCATTTTAAGCTATTTTTGGCCATTTCTAACCCTTTTTTGCTCATCTCTAGCCCCTTTTAAGCCAATTTTGGCTTTTCCTAAACCGTTCTCGCATACCTCTAACCCTTTTAAGCCGGTTTTGGCCATTTCTAATGCATTTTTTGTCCATTTTTGAGGCTTTTTAAATAAATTTTGGCCATTTCTATTCCATTTTTGCAAATCTCTAACCCTTTTAAAGCCATTTTTGGTTCTTTCTAAACCATTTTTGCCCACTTTCAACACGGTTTATGCTATTTTTTTTTCTGTTTCTAACCCAGTTTTCTGCATTTCTCACCATCTTTAATCCATTTTTTTTCCACTTCTAACCATTTTTTTTTTTTTTTTTTTTTACGCATCTCTTACCTGCTTTAAAGCCTTTCTGGCCATTTCTAACCCATTTTTGGCCATTCTTAACCTGTTTTATGCCATTCTTGGCCATTTCTAACTCATTTTTGCACATCTCTAACCCCTTTTAAGCTACTTTTGGCCATTTCTGATCCATTTTTTGTCCATTCTAACCCATTTTTCTCCATTTCTAACACATTTTAAAGAGGTTTTGGCCATTTCTATCCCATTTTTGCACATCTCTAATCCTTTTTAAGCCTTTTTGGGCTATATCTTCACCATTTTTTCCCTCATTCAAAACTTTTTATGCTTTTTTTCTGTTTCTAAAGCAGTTTTTCCCATTTCTCTCCCGCTTTAATCCATTTTTGGCCATTTCTGACCAGTTTTTGCACATCTCTAACCTGCTTTAAAGCCTTTTTGGCCATTTCTATCCCAGTTTTTGCATATCTCTAACCCTTTTTAAGCCTTTTTTGGCTATATCTTAACCATTTTTGCCCTCCTTCAACTCTTTTTAAGCTTTTTTTTTTCTGTTTCTAACACAGTTTCTCCCAATTATTACCTGCTTTAATCCATTTTTGGCCATTTCTAACCCACTTTTACACATCTCTAACCTGCTTTAAAGCATTTTTGGCCATATCCAACCATTTTTGGCACATCTATAAGCCCTTTTAAGCCATTTTTTGCCATTTCTAACCCATTTTTGCACATCTCTAACCCTTTTAAAGCCATTTTTGCCTCTTTCTACACGATTTTTTCTCGCTCTCAACCCGTTTTAAGCCATTTTTAGTTCTTTTCTAACTCATTTTTTGCCTGTTTCTCACACGATTTAAACTGTTTTCGGCTATATCTAACCCATTTTTGCTCACTCCTAACGCATTTTAAGCCATTTTTCACCATTTCTATCCCAATTTAAACCTTTTTGGCCATTTCTAGCACAGTTTTGCAAACTTCTAACCCATTTTAAGCAATTTTTGGCCATCCCTACCCCAGTTTTACCCTACCTAACCACCTTTAAGCCGCTTTTGGCCATTTATGACCCATTTTTCCTCAGCTCTAACCCTTTTTAAGCCTTTTTTTGCTCTACCTGAACGATTTTTGCCAACTTTCCACGCGTTTTAAGGTTTTTTCTCTTCCCTTTCTAACCAACTTTTCCCCATTTCTTACCTGCTTTAACCCATTTTTGCCATTTCTGACCATTGCACACACATCTCTAACCTGCTTTAAAGCCTTTTTGGCCATTTCTAACCCGCTTTTGGCCAACTTAGGCCATTTCTAACCCGTTTTCGCACATCTCTAACCCGCTTTAAAGCTTTTTTGGCCGTTTCTAACCCATTTTAAGCCAGCTCTGGTCATTTCTGACCCATTTTTGCACATCTCTAACCTTTTTTAAGCCGGTTTTGGCTATTTCTCACTCATCTCTGCTTACCTCTAACCCTTTTTAAACCGGTTTTGGCCATTTCTAATCCAATTTTTGTCCATTTCTAACCCGTTTTAAATCTTTTTTGGCCATTTCTATCCCATTTTTGCGTGTCTAGAACCCTTTTAATGCATTTTTGACTCTTTCTAAACCATTTTTGCCCACTTTCCACCCGTTTTAAGCTAGTTTTTTTTTCTGTTACTAACCCAGCTTTCCCCATTTCTTTACCCACTTGAATCCATTTTTGGCCATTTCTAGCCCATTTTTGCACATCTCTAACCTGCTTTAAAGCAGTTTTGGCCATTTCTAACCATTTCTGGCACATCTCTAACCTCTTTTAAGCCATTCTTTGCCATTTCTAACCCATTTCTGCTCATCTCTAGCCCTTATAAAGCCACGTTTGGGTCTTTCTGCACCATTTTTTCTGCTGGTTTAAGCCATTTTTCTTTCCTTTTCTAACTCACTTTTTGCCCATTGCTCACACGATTTAAACCATTTTGGGGTTGATCTAAACCATTTTTACACACTTCTAACACATTTTAAGCCATTTTTCACTATTTCTATCCCATTTTAAGGCGTTTTTGGCCATTTCTAACCCATTTTTGCATACATCTAACCCTTTTAAAGCCGTTTTTGGCTCTTTCTAAAACACTTTCTTCTGCATTCAGCTAATTATAAGCATTTTTTTTTCTTTTCTGACCCATTTTTGGCCCAGTTCTCAGACGTTTTAAGCCGTTTTCGGCTACATCTAACCCTTTTTTACCCACTACTAACCCATTTTAACCCTTTTTTGGCTATATCTAACCCATTTTAAGCTATTTTTGGCCATTTCTAACCCTTTTTTGCTCATCTCTAGCCCCTTTTAAGCCAATTTTGGCTTTTCCTAAACCGTTCTCGCATACCTCTAACCCTTTTAAGCCGGTTTTGGCCATTTCTAATGCATTTTTTGTCCATTTTTGAGGCTTTTTAAATAAATTTTGGCCATTTCTATTCCATTTTTGCAAATCTCTAACCCTTTTAAAGCCATTTTTGGTTCTTTCTAAACCATTTTTGCCCACTTTCAACACGGTTTATGCTATTTTTTTTTTCTGTTTCTAACCCAGTTTTCTGCATTTCTCACCATCTTTAATCCATTTTTTTTCCACTTCTAACCATTTTTTTTTTTTTTTTTTTTTACGCATCTCTTACCTGCTTTAAAGCCTTTCTGGCCATTTCTAACCCATTTTTGGCCATTCTTAACCTGTTTTATGCCATTCTTGGCCATTTCTAACTCATTTTTGCACATCTCTAACCCCTTTTAAGCTACTTTTGGCCATTTCTTATCCATTTTTTGTCCATTCTAACCCATTTTTCTCCATTTCTAACACATTTTAAAGAGGTTTTGGCCATTTCTATCCCATTTTTGCACATCTCTAATCCTTTTTAAGCCTTTTTGGGCTATATCTTCACCATTTTTTCCCTCATTCAAAACTTTTTATGCTTTTTTTCTGTTTCTAAAGCAGTTTTTCCCATTTCTCTCCCGCTTTAATCCATTTTTGGCCATTTCTGACCAGTTTTTGCACATCTCTAACCTGCTTTAAAGCCTTTTTGGCCATTTCTATCCCAGTTTTTGCATATCTCTAACCCTTTTTAAGCCTTTTTTGGCTATATCTTAACCATTTTTGCCCTCCTTCAACTCTTTTTAAGCTTTTTTTTTTCTGTTTCTAACACAGTTTCTCTCAATTATTACCTGCTTTAATCCATTTTTGGCCATTTCTAACCCACTTTTACACATCTCTAACCTGCTTTAAAGCATTTTTGGCCATATCCAACCATTTTTGGCACATCTATAAGCCCTTTTAAGCCATTTTTTGCCATTTCTAACCCATTTTTGCACATCTCTAACCCTTTTAAAGCCATTTTTGCCTCTTTCTACACGATTTTTTCTCGCTCTCAACCCGTTTTAAGCCATTTTTAGTTCTTTTCTAACTCATTTTTTGCCTGTTTCTCACACGATTTAAACTGTTTTCGGCTATATCTAACCCATTTTTGCTCACTCCTAACGCATTTTAAGCCATTTTTCACCATTTCTATCCCAATTTAAACCTTTTTGGCCATTTCTAGCACAGTTTTGCAAACTTCTAACCCATTTTAAGCAATTTTTGGCCATCCCTACCCCAGTTTTACCCTACCTAACCACCTTTAAGCCGCTTTTGGCCATTTATGACCCATTTTTCCTCAGCTCTAACCCTTTTTAAGCCTTTTTTTGCTCTACCTGAACGATTTTTGCCAACTTTCCACGCGTTTTAAGGTTTTTTCTCTTCCCTTTCTAACCAACTTTTCCCCATTTCTTACCTGCTTTAACCCATTTTTGCCATTTCTAACCATTGCACACACATCTCTAACCTGCTTTAAAGCCTTTTTGGCCATTTCTAACCCGCTTTTGGCCAACTTAGGCCATTTCTAACCCGTTTTCGCACATCTCTAACCCGCTTTAAAGCTTTTTTGGCCGTTTCTAACCCATTTTAAGCCAGCTCTGGTCATTTCTGACCCATTTTTGCACATCTCTAACCTTTTTTAAGCCGGTTTTGGCTATTTCTCACTCATCTCTGCTTACCTCTAACCCTTTTTAAACCGGTTTTGGCCATTTCTAATCCAATTTTTGTCCATTTCTAACCCGTTTTAAATCTTTTTTGGCCATTTCTATCCCATTTTTGCGTGTCTAGAACCCTTTTAATGCATTTTTGACTCTTTCTAAACCATTTTTGCCCACTTTCCACCCGTTTTAAGCTAGTTTTTTTTTCTGTTACTAACCCAGCTTTCCCCATTTCTTTACCCACTTGAATCCATTTTTGGCCATTTCTAGCCCATTTTTGCACATCTCTAACCTGCTTTAAAGCAGTTTTGGCCATTTCTAACCATTTCTGGCACATCTCTAACCTCTTTTAAGCCATTCTTTGCCATTTCTAACCCATTTCTGCTCATCTCTAGCCCTTATAAAGCCACGTTTGGGTCTTTCTGCACCATTTTTTCTGCTGGTTTAAGCCATTTTTCTTTCCTTTTCTAACTCACTTTTTGCCCATTGCTCACACGATTTAAACCATTTTGGGGTTGATCTAAACCATTTTTACACACTTCTAACACATTTTAAGCCATTTTTCACTATTTCTATCCCATTTTAAGGCGTTTTTGGCCATTTCTAACCCATTTTTGCATACATCTAACCCTTTTAAAGCCGTTTTTGGCTCTTTCTAAAACACTTTCTTCTGCATTCAGCTAATTATAAGCATTTTTTTTTTTCTTTTCTGACCCATTTTTGGCCCAGTTCTCAGACGTTTTAAGCCGTTTTCGGCTACATCTAACCCTTTTTTACCCACTACTAACCCATTTTAACCCTTTTTTGGCTATATCTAACCCATTTTAAGCTATTTTTGGCCATTTCTAACCCTTTTTTGCTCATCTCTAGCCCCTTTTAAGCCAATTTTGGCTTTTCCTAAACCGTTCTCGCATACCTCTAACCCTTTTAAGCCGGTTTTGGCCATTTCTAATGCATTTTTTGTCCATTTTTGAGGCTTTTTAAATAAATTTTGGCCATTTCTATTCCATTTTTGCAAATCTCTAACCCTTTTAAAGCCATTTTTGGTTCTTTCTAAACCATTTTTGCCCACTTTCAACACGGTTTATGCTATTTTTTTTTTCTGTTTCTAACCCAGTTTTCTGCATTTCTCACCATCTTTAATCCATTTTTTTTCCACTTCTAACCATTTTTTTTTTTTTTTTTACGCATCTCTTACCTGCTTTAAAGCCTTTCTGGCCATTTCTAACCCATTTTTGGCCATTCTTAACCTGTTTTATGCCATTCTTGGCCATTTCTAACTCATTTTTGCACATCTCTAACCCCTTTTAAGCTACTTTTGGCCATTTCTTATCCATTTTTTGTCCATTCTAACCCATTTTTCTCCATTTCTAACACATTTTAAAGAGGTTTTGGCCATTTCTATCCCATTTTTGCACATCTCTAATCCTTTTTAAGCCTTTTTGGGCTATATCTTCACCATTTTTTCCCTCATTCAAAACTTTTTATGCTTTTTTTCTGTTTCTAAAGCAGTTTTTCCCATTTCTCTCCCGCTTTAATCCATTTTTGGCCATTTCTGACCAGTTTTTGCACATCTCTAACCTGCTTTAAAGCCTTTTTGGCCATTTCTATCCCAGTTTTTGCATATCTCTAACCCTTTTTAAGCCTTTTTTGGCTATATCTTAACCATTTTTGCCCTCCTTCAACTCTTTTTAAGCTTTTTTTTTTCTGTTTCTAACACAGTTTCTCTCAATTATTACCTGCTTTAATCCATTTTTGGCCATTTCTAACCCACTTTTACACATCTCTAACCTGCTTTAAAGCATTTTTGGCCATATCCAACCATTTTTGGCACATCTATAAGCCCTTTTAAGCCATTTTTTGCCATTTCTAACCCATTTTTGCACATCTCTAACCCTTTTAAAGCCATTTTTGCCTCTTTCTACACGATTTTTTCTCGCTCTCAACCCGTTTTAAGCCATTTTTAGTTCTTTTCTAACTCATTTTTTGCCTGTTTCTCACACGATTTAAACTGTTTTCGGCTATATCTAACCCATTTTTGCTCACTCCTAACGCATTTTAAGCCATTTTTTCACCATTTCTATCCCAATTTAAACCTTTTTGGCCATTTCTAGCACAGTTTTGCAAACTTCTAACCCATTTTAAGCAATTTTTGGCCATCCCTACCCCAGTTTTACCCTACCTAACCACCTTTAAGCCGCTTTTGGCCATTTATGACCCATTTTTCCTCAGCTCTAACCCTTTTTAAGCCTTTTTTTTGCTCTACCAGAACGATTTTTGCCAACTTTCCACGCGTTTTAAGGTTTTTTCTCTTCCCTTTCTAACCAAGTTTTCCCCATTTCTTACCTGCTTTAACCCATTTTTGCCATTTCTAACCATTGCACACACATCTCTAACCTGCTTTAAAGCCTTTTTGGCCATTTCTAACCCGCTTTTGGCCAACTTAGGCCATTTCTAACCCGTTTTCGCACATCTCTAACCCGCTTTAAAGCTTTTTTGGCCGTTTCTAACCCATTTTAAGCCAGCTCTGGTCATTTCTGACCCATTTTTGCACATCTCTAACCTTTTTTAAGCCGGTTTTGGCTATTTCTCACTCATCTCTGCTTACCTCTAACCCTTTTTAAACCGGTTTTGGCCATTTCTAATCCAATTTTTGTCCATTTCTAACCCGTTTTAAATCTTTTTTGGCCATTTCTATCCCATTTTTGCGTGTCTAGAACCCTTTTAATGCATTTTTGACTCTTTCTAAACCATTTTTGCCCACTTTCCACCCGTTTTAAGCTAGTTTTTTTTTCTGTTACTAACCCAGCTTTCCCCATTTCTTTACCCACTTGAATCCATTTTTGGCCATTTCTAGCCCATTTTTGCACATCTCTAACCTGCTTTAAAGCAGTTTTGGCCATTTCTAACCATTTCTGGCACATCTCTAACCTCTTTTAAGCCATTCTTTGCCATTTCTAACCCATTTCTGCTCATCTCTAGCCCTTATAAAGCCACGTTTGGGTCTTTCTGCACCATTTTTTCTGCTGGTTTAAGCCATTTTTCTTTCCTTTTCTAACTCACTTTTTGCCCATTGCTCACACGATTTAAACCATTTTGGGGTTGATCTAAACCATTTTTACACACTTCTAACACATTTTAAGCCATTTTTCACTATTTCTATCCCATTTTAAGGCGTTTTTGGCCATTTCTAACCCATTTTTGCATACATCTAACCCTTTTAAAGCCGTTTTTGGCTCTTTCTAAAACACTTTCTTCTGCATTCAGCTAATTATAAGCATTTTTTTTTTTCTTTTCTGACCCATTTTTGGCCCAGTTCTCAGACGTTTTAAGCCGTTTTCGGCTACATCTAACCCTTTTTTACCCACTACTAACCCATTTTAACCCTTTTTTGGCTATATCTAACCCATTTTAAGCTATTTTTGGCCATTTCTAACCCTTTTTTGCTCATCTCTAGCCCCTTTTAAGCCAATTTTGGCTTTTCCTAAACCGTTCTCGCATACCTCTAACCCTTTTAAGCCGGTTTTGGCCATTTCTAATGCATTTTTTGTCCATTTTTGAGGCTTTTTAAATAAATTTTGGCCATTTCTATTCCATTTTTGCAAATCTCTAACCCTTTTAAAGCCATTTTTGGTTCTTTCTAAACCATTTTTGCCCACTTTCAACACGGTTTATGCTATTTTTTTTTTCTGTTTCTAACCCAGTTTTCTGCATTTCTCACCATCTTTAATCCATTTTTTTTCCACTTCTAACCATTTTTTTTTTTTTTTTTACGCATCTCTTACCTGCTTTAAAGCCTTTCTGGCCATTTCTAACCCATTTTTGGCCATTCTTAACCTGTTTTATGCCATTCTTGGCCATTTCTAACTCATTTTTGCACATCTCTAACCCCTTTTAAGCTACTTTTGGCCATTTCTTATCCATTTTTTGTCCATTCTAACCCATTTTTCTCCATTTCTAACACATTTTAAAGAGGTTTTGGCCATTTCTATCCCATTTTTGCACATCTCTAATCCTTTTTAAGCCTTTTTGGGCTATATCTTCACCATTTTTTCCCTCATTCAAAACTTTTTATGCTTTTTTTCTGTTTCTAAAGCAGTTTTTCCCATTTCTCTCCCGCTTTAATCCATTTTTGGCCATTTCTGACCAGTTTTTGCACATCTCTAACCTGCTTTAAAGCCTTTTTGGCCATTTCTATCCCAGTTTTTGCATATCTCTAACCCTTTTTAAGCCTTTTTTGGCTATATCTTAACCATTTTTGCCCTCCTTCAACTCTTTTTAAGCTTTTTTTTTTCTGTTTCTAACACAGTTTCTCTCAATTATTACCTGCTTTAATCCATTTTTGGCCATTTCTAACCCACTTTTACACATCTCTAACCTGCTTTAAAGCATTTTTGGCCATATCCAACCATTTTTGGCACATCTATAAGCCCTTTTAAGCCATTTTTTGCCATTTCTAACCCATTTTTGCACATCTCTAACCCTTTTAAAGCCATTTTTGCCTCTTTCTACACGATTTTTTCTCGCTCTCAACCCGTTTTAAGCCATTTTTAGTTCTTTTCTAACTCATTTTTTGCCTGTTTCTCACACGATTTAAACTGTTTTCGGCTATATCTAACCCATTTTTGCTCACTCCTAACGCATTTTAAGCCATTTTTCACCATTTCTATCCCAATTTAAACCTTTTTGGCCATTTCTAGCACAGTTTTGCAAACTTCTAACCCATTTTAAGCAATTTTTGGCCATCCCTACCCCAGTTTTACCCTACCTAACCACCTTTAAGCCGCTTTTGGCCATTTATGACCCATTTTTCCTCAGCTCTAACCCTTTTTAAGCCTTTTTTTTGCTCTACCAGAACGATTTTTGCCAACTTTCCACGCGTTTTAAGGTTTTTTCTCTTCCCTTTCTAACCAAGTTTTCCCCATTTCTTACCTGCTTTAACCCATTTTTGCCATTTCTAACCATTGCACACACATCTCTAACCTGCTTTAAAGCCTTTTTGGCCATTTCTAACCCGCTTTTGGCCAACTTAGGCCATTTCTAACCCGTTTTCGCACATCTCTAACCCGCTTTAAAGCTTTTTTGGCCGTTTCTAACCCATTTTAAGCCAGCTCTGGTCATTTCTGACCCATTTTTGCACATCTCTAACCTTTTTTAAGCCGGTTTTGGCTATTTCTCACTCATCTCTGCTTACCTCTAACCCTTTTTAAACCGGTTTTGGCCATTTCTAATCCAATTTTTGTCCATTTCTAACCCGTTTTAAATCTTTTTTGGCCATTTCTATCCCATTTTTGCGTGTCTAGAACCCTTTTAATGCATTTTTGACTCTTTCTAAACCATTTTTGCCCACTTTCCACCCGTTTTAAGCTAGTTTTTTTTTCTGTTACTAACCCAGCTTTCCCCATTTCTTTACCCACTTGAATCCATTTTTGGCCATTTCTAGCCCATTTTTGCACATCTCTAACCTGCTTTAAAGCAGTTTTGGCCATTTCTAACCATTTCTGGCACATCTCTAACCTCTTTTAAGCCATTCTTTGCCATTTCTAACCCATTTCTGCTCATCTCTAGCCCTTATAAAGCCACGTTTGGGTCTTTCTGCACCATTTTTTCTGCTGGTTTAAGCCATTTTTCTTTCCTTTTCTAACTCACTTTTTGCCCATTGCTCACACGATTTAAACCATTTTGGGGTTGATCTAAACCATTTTTACACACTTCTAACACATTTTAAGCCATTTTTCACTATTTCTATCCCATTTTAAGGCGTTTTTGGCCATTTCTAACCCATTTTTGCATACATCTAACCCTTTTAAAGCCGTTTTTGGCTCTTTCTAAAACACTTTCTTCTGCATTCAGCTAATTATAAGCATTTTTTTTTTCTTTTCTGACCCATTTTTGGCCCAGTTCTCAGACGTTTTAAGCCGTTTTCGGCTACATCTAACCCTTTTTTACCCACTACTAACCCATTTTAACCCTTTTTTGGCTATATCTAACCCATTTTAAGCTATTTTTGGCCATTTCTAACCCTTTTTTGCTCATCTCTAGCCCCTTTTAAGCTAATTTTGGCTTTTCCTAAACCGTTCTCGCATACCTCTAACCCTTTTAAGCCGGTTTTGGCCATTTCTAATGCATTTTTTGTCCATTTTTGAGGCTTTTTAAATAAATTTTGGCCATTTCTATTCCATTTTTGCAAATCTCTAACCCTTTTAAAGCCATTTTTGGTTCTTTCTAAACCATTTTTGCCCACTTTCAACACGGTTTATGCTATTTTTTTTTTCTGTTTCTAACCCAGTTTTCTGCATTTCTCACCATCTTTAATCCATTTTTTTTCCACTTCTAACCATTTTTTTTTTTTTTTTTTTTACGCATCTCTTACCTGCTTTAAAGCCTTTCTGGCCATTTCTAACCCATTTTTGGCCATTCTTAACCTGTTTTATGCCATTCTTGGCCATTTCTATCCCATTTTTGCACATCTCTAATCCTTTTTAAGCCTTTTTGGGCTATATCTTCACCATTTTTTCCCTCATTCAAAACTTTTTATGCTTTTTTTCTGTTTCTAAAGCAGTTTTTCCCATTTCTCTCCCGCTTTAATCCATTTTTGGCCATTTCTGACCAGTTTTTGCACATCTCTAACCTGCTTTAAAGCCTTTTTGGCCATTTCTATCCCAGTTTTTGCATATCTCTAACCCTTTTTAAGCCTTTTTTGGCTATATCTTAACCATTTTTGCCCTCCTTCAACTCTTTTTAAGCTTTTTTTTTTCTGTTTCTAACACAGTTTCTCTCAATTATTACCTGCTTTAATCCATTTTTGGCCATTTCTAACCCACTTTTACACATCTCTAACCTGCTTTAAAGCATTTTTAGCCATATCCAACCATTTTTGGCACATCTATAAGCCCTTTTAAGCCATTTTTTGCCATTTCTAACCCATTTTTGCACATCTCTAACCCTTTTAAAGCCATTTTTGCCTCTTTCTACACGATTTTTTCTCGCTCTCAACCCGTTTTAAGCCATTTTTAGTTCTTTTCTAACTCATTTTTTGCCTGTTTCTCACACGATTTAAACTGTTTTCGGCTATATCTAACCCATTTTTGCTCACTCCTAACGCATTTTAAGCCATTTTTCACCATTTCTATCCCAATTTAAACCTTTTTGGCCATTTCTAGCACAGTTTTGCAAACTTCTAACCCATTTTAAGCAATTTTTGGCCATCCCTACCCCAGTTTTACCCCTATCTAACCACCTTTAAGCCGCTTTTGGCCATTTATGACCCATTTTTCCTCAGCTCTAACCCTTTTTAAGCCTTTTTTTGCTCTACCTGAACGATTTTTGCCAACTTTCCACGCGTTTTAAGGTTTTTTCTCTTCCCTTTCTAACCAAGTTTTCCCCATTTCTTACCTGCTTTAACCCATTTTTGCCATTTCTAACCATTGCACACACATCTCTAACCTGCTTTAAAGCCTTTTTGGCCATTTCTAACCCGCTTTTGGCCAACTTAGGCCATTTCTAACCCGTTTTCGCACATCTCTAACCCGCTTTAAAGCTTTTTTGGCCGTTTCTAACCCATTTTAAGCCAGCTCTGGTCATTTCTGACCCATTTTTGCACATCTCTAACCTTTTTTAAGCCGGTTTTGGCTATTTCTCACTCATCTCTGCTTACCTCTAACCCTTTTTAAACCGGTTTTGGCCATTTCTAATCCAATTTTTGTCCATTTCTAACCCGTTTTAAATCTTTTTTGGCCATTTCTATCCCATTTTTGCGTGTCTAGAACCCTTTTAATGCATTTTTGACTCTTTCTAAACCATTTTTGCCCACTTTCCACCCGTTTTAAGCTAGTTTTTTTTTCTGTTACTAACCCAGCTTTCCCCATTTCTTTACCCACTTGAATCCATTTTTGGCCATTTCTAGCCCATTTTTGCACATCTCTAACCTGCTTTAAAGCAGTTTTGGCCATTTCTAACCATTTCTGGCACATCTCTAACCTCTTTTAAGCCATTCTTTGCCATTTCTAACCCATTTCTGCTCATCTCTAGCCCTTATAAAGCCACGTTTGGGTCTTTCTGCACCATTTTTTCTGACTTTCAACCTGGTTTAAACCATTTTTCTTTCCTTTTCTAACTCACTTTTTGCCCATTGCTCACACGATTTAAACCATTTTGGGGTTTATCTAAACCATTTTTACACACTTCTAACACATTTTAAGCCATTTTTCACTATTTCTATCCCATTTTAAGGCGTTTTTGGCCATTTCTAACCCATTTTTGCATACATCTAACCCTTTTAAAGCCGTTTTTGGCTCTTTCTAAAACACTTTCTTCTGCATTCAGCTAATTATAAGCATTTTTTTTTTCTTTTCTGACCCATTTTTGGCCCAGTTCTCAGACGTTTTAAGCCGTTTTCGGCTACATCTAACCCTTTTTTACCCACTACTAACCCATTTTAACCCTTTTTTGGCTATATCTAACCCATTTTAAGCTATTTTTGGCCATTTCTAACCCTTTTTTGCTCATCTCTAGCCCCTTTTAAGCTAATTTTGGCTTTTCCTAAACCGTTCTCGCATACCTCTAACCCTTTTAAGCCGGTTTTGGCCATTTCTAATGCATTTTTTGTCCATTTTTGAGGCTTTTTAAATAAATTTTGGCCATTTCTATTCCATTTTTGCAAATCTCTAACCCTTTTAAAGCCATTTTTGGTTCTTTCTAAACCATTTTTGCCCACTTTCAACACGGTTTATGCTATTTTTTTTTTCTGTTTCTAACCCAGTTTTCTGCATTTCTCACCATCTTTAATCCATTTTTTTTCCACTTCTAACCATTTTTTTTTTTTTTTTTTTTACGCATCTCTTACCTGCTTTAAAGCCTTTCTGGCCATTTCTAACCCATTTTTGGCCATTCTTAACCTGTTTTATGCCATTCTTGGCCATTTCTATCCCATTTTTGCACATCTCTAATCCTTTTTAAGCCTTTTTGGGCTATATCTTCACCATTTTTTCCCTCATTCAAAACTTTTTATGCTTTTTTTCTGTTTCTAAAGCAGTTTTTCCCATTTCTCTCCCGCTTTAATCCATTTTTGGCCATTTCTGACCAGTTTTTGCACATCTCTAACCTGCTTTAAAGCCTTTTTGGCCATTTCTATCCCAGTTTTTGCATATCTCTAACCCTTTTTAAGCCTTTTTTGGCTATATCTTAACCATTTTTGCCCTCCTTCAACTCTTTTTAAGCTTTTTTTTTTCTGTTTCTAACACAGTTTCTCCCAATTATTACCTGCTTTAATCCATTTTTGGCCATTTCTAACCCACTTTTACACATCTCTAACCTGCTTTAAAGCATTTTTGGCCATATCCAACCATTTTTGGCACATCTATAAGCCCTTTTAAGCCATTTTTTGCCATTTCTAACCCATTTTTGCACATCTCTAACCCTTTTAAAGCCATTTTTGCCTCTTTCTACACGATTTTTTCTCGCTCTCAACCCGTTTTAAGCCATTTTTAGTTCTTTTCTAACTCATTTTTTGCCTGTTTCTCACACGATTTAAACTGTTTTCGGCTATATCTAACCCATTTTTGCTCACTCCTAACGCATTTTAAGCCATTTTTCACCATTTCTATCCCAATTTAAACCTTTTTGGCCATTTCTAGCACAGTTTTGCAAACTTCTAACCCATTTTAAGCAATTTTTGGCCATCCCTACCCCAGTTTTACCCCTATCTAACCACCTTTAAGCCGCTTTTGGCCATTTATGACCCATTTTTCCTCAGCTCTAACCCTTTTTAAGCCTTTTTTTGCTCTACCTGAACGATTTTTGCCAACTTTCCACGCGTTTTAAGGTTTTTTCTCTTCCCTTTCTAACCAACTTTTCCCCATTTCTTACCTGCTTTAACCCATTTTTGCCATTTCTAACCATTGCACACACATCTCTAACCTGCTTTAAAGCCTTTTTGGCCATTTCTAACCCGCTTTTGGCCAACTTAGGCCATTTCTAACCCGTTTTCGCACATCTCTAACCCGCTTTAAAGCTTTTTTGGCCGTTTCTAACCCATTTTAAGCCAGCTCTGGTCATTTCTGACCCATTTTTGCACATCTCTAACCTTTTTTAAGCCGGTTTTGGCTATTTCTCACTCATCTCTGCTTACCTCTAACCCTTTTTAAACCGGTTTTGGCCATTTCTAATCCAATTTTTGTCCATTTCTAACCCGTTTTAAATCTTTTTTGGCCATTTCTATCCCATTTTTGCGTGTCTAGAACCCTTTTAATGCATTTTTGACTCTTTCTAAACCATTTTTGCCCACTTTCCACCCGTTTTAAGCTAGTTTTTTTTTCTGTTACTAACCCAGCTTTCCCCATTTCTTTACCCACTTGAATCCATTTTTGGCCATTTCTAGCCCATTTTTGCACATCTCTAACCTGCTTTAAAGCAGTTTTGGCCATTTCTAACCATTTCTGGCACATCTCTAACCTCTTTTAAGCCATTCTTTGCCATTTCTAACCCATTTCTGCTCATCTCTAGCCCTTATAAAGCCACGTTTGGGTCTTTCTGCACCATTTTTTCTGACTTTCAACCTGGTTTAAACCATTTTTCTTTCCTTTTCTAACTCACTTTTTGCCCATTGCTCACACGATTTAAACCATTTTGGGGTTTATCTAAACCATTTTTACACACTTCTAACACATTTTAAGCCATTTTTCACTATTTCTATCCCATTTTAAGGCGTTTTTGGCCATTTCTAACCCATTTTTGCATACATCTAACCCTTTTAAAGCCGTTTTTGGCTCTTTCTAAAACACTTTCTTCTGCATTCAGCTAATTATAAGCATTTTTTTTTTCTTTTCTGACCCATTTTTGGCCCAGTTCTCAGACGTTTTAAGCCGTTTTCGGCTACATCTAACCCTTTTTTACCCACTACTAACCCATTTTAACCCTTTTTTGGCTATATCTAACCCATTTTAAGCTATTTTTGGCCATTTCTAACCCTTTTTTGCTCATCTCTAGCCCCTTTTAAGCCAATTTTGGCTTTTCCTAAACCGTTCTCGCATACCTCTAACCCTTTTAAGCCGGTTTTGGCCATTTCTAATGCATTTTTTGTCCATTTTTGAGGCTTTTTAAATAAATTTTGGCCATTTCTATTCCATTTTTGCAAATCTCTAACCCTTTTAAAGCCATTTTTGGTTCTTTCTAAACCATTTTTGCCCACTTTCAACACGGTTTATGCTATTTTTTTTTTCTGTTTCTAACCCAGTTTTCTGCATTTCTCACCATCTTTAATCCATTTTTTTTCCACTTCTAACCATTTTTTTTTTTTTTTTTTTTACGCATCTCTTACCTGCTTTAAAGCCTTTCTGGCCATTTCTAACCCATTTTTGGCCATTCTTAACCTGTTTTATGCCATTCTTGGCCATTTCTAACTCATTTTTGCACATCTCTAACCCCTTTTAAGCTACTTTTGGCCATTTCTTATCCATTTTTTGTCCATTCTAACCCATTTTTCTCCATTTCTAACACATTTTAAAGAGGTTTTGGCCATTTCTATCCCATTTTTGCACATCTCTAATCCTTTTTAAGCCTTTTTGGGCTATATCTTAACCATTTTTGCCCTCCTTCAACTCTTTTTAAGCTTTTTTTTTTCTGTTTCTAACACAGTTTCTCTCAATTATTACCTGCTTTAATCCATTTTTGGCCATTTCTGACCAGTTTTTGCACATCTCTAACCTGCTTTAAAGCATTTTTGGCCATATCCAACCATTTTTGGCACATCTATAAGCCCTTTTAAGCCATTTTTTGCCATTTCTAACCCATTTTTGCACATCTCTAACCCTTTTAAAGCCATTTTTGCCTCTTTCTACACGATTTTTTCTCGCTCTCAACCCGTTTTAAGCCATTTTTAGTTCTTTTCTAACTCATTTTTTGCCTGTTTCTCACACGATTTAAACTGTTTTCGGCTATATCTAACCCATTTTTGCTCACTCCTAACGCATTTTAAGCCATTTTTCACCATTTCTATCCCAATTTAAACCTTTTTGGCCATTTCTAGCACAGTTTTGCAAACTTCTAACCCATTTTAAGCAATTTTTGGCCATCCCTACCCCAGTTTTACCCTACCTAACCACCTTTAAGCCGCTTTTGGCCATTTATGACCCATTTTTCCTCAGCTCTAACCCTTTTTAAGCCTTTTTTTGCTCTACCTGAACGATTTTTGCCAACTTTCCACGCGTTTTAAGGTTTTTTCTCTTCCCTTTCTAACCAAGTTTTCCCCATTTCTTACCTGCTTTAACCCATTTTTGCCATTTCTAACCATTGCACACACATCTCTAACCTGCTTTAAAGCCTTTTTGGCCATTTCTAACCCGCTTTTGGCCAACTTAGGCCATTTCTAACCCGTTTTCGCACATCTCTAACCCGCTTTAAAGCTTTTTTGGCCGTTTCTAACCCATTTTAAGCCAGCTTTGGTCATTTCTGACCCATTTTTTGCACATCTCTAACCTTTTTTAAGCCGGTTTTGGCTATTTCTCACTCATCTCTGCTTACCTCTAACCCTTTTTAAACCGGTTTTGGCCATTTCTAATCCAATTTTTGTCCATTTCTAACCCGTTTTAAATCTTTTTTTGGCCATTTCTATCCCATTTTTGCGTGTCTAGAACCCTTTTAATGCATTTTTGACTCTTTCTAAACCATTTTTGCCCACTTTCCACCCGTTTTAAGCTAGTTTTTTTTTCTGTTACTAACCCAGCTTTCCCCATTTCTTTACCCACTTGAATCCATTTTTGGCCATTTCTAGCCCATTTTTGCACATCTCTAACCTGCTTTAAAGCAGTTTTGGCCATTTCTAACCATTTCTGGCACATCTCTAACCTCTTTTAAGCCATTCTTTGCCATTTCTAACCCATTTCTGCTCATCTCTAGCCCTTATAAAGCCACGTTTGGGTCTTTCTGCACCATTTTTTCTGACTTTCAACCTGGTTTAAGCCATTTTTCTTTCCTTTTCTAACTCACTTTTTGCCCATTGCTCACACGATTTAAACCATTTTGGGGTTGATCTAAACCATTTTTACACACTTCTAACACATTTTAAGCCATTTTTCACTATTTCTATCCCATTTTAAGGCGTTTTTGGCCATTTCTAACCCATTTTTGCATACATCTAACCCTTTTAAAGCCGTTTTTGGCTCTTTCTAAAACACTTTCTTCTGCATTCAGCTAATTATAAGCATTTTTTTTTTCTTTTCTGACCCATTTTTGGCCCAGTTCTCAGACGTTTTAAGCCGTTTTCGGCTACATCTAACCCTTTTTTACCCACTACTAACCCATTTTAACCCTTTTTTGGCTATATCTAACCCATTTTAAGCTATTTTTGGCCATTTCTAACCCTTTTTTGCTCATCTCTAGCCCCTTTTAAGCCAATTTTGGCTTTTCCTAAACCGTTCTCGCATACCTCTAACCCTTTTAAGCCGGTTTTGGCCATTTCTAATGCATTTTTTGTCCATTTTTGAGGCTTTTTAAATAAATTTTGGCCATTTCTATTCCATTTTTGCAAATCTCTAACCCTTTTAAAGCCATTTTTGGTTCTTTCTAAACCATTTTTGCCCACTTTCAACACGGTTTATGCTATTTTTTTTTTTCTGTTTCTAACCCAGTTTTCTGCATTTCTCACCATCTTTAATCCATTTTTTTTCCACTTCTAACCATTTTTTTTTTTTTTTTTTTTTACGCATCTCTTACCTGCTTTAAAGCCTTTCTGGCCATTTCTAACCCATTTTTGGCCATTCTTAACCTGTTTTATGCCATTCTTGGCCATTTCTATCCCATTTTTGCACATCTCTAATCCTTTTTAAGCCTTTTTGGGCTATATCTTCACCATTTTTTCCCTCATTCAAAACTTTTTATGCTTTTTTTCTGTTTCTAAAGCAGTTTTTCCCATTTCTCTCCCGCTTTAATCCATTTTTGGCCATTTCTGACCAGTTTTTGCACATCTCTAACCTGCTTTAAAGCCTTTTTGGCCATTTCTATCCCAGTTTTTGCATATCTCTAACCCTTTTTAAGCCTTTTTTGGCTATATCTTAACCATTTTTGCCCTCCTTCAACTCTTTTTAAGCTTTTTTTTTTCTGTTTCTAACACAGTTTCTCCCAATTATTACCTGCTTTAATCCATTTTTGGCCATTTCTAACCCACTTTTACACATCTCTAACCTGCTTTAAAGCATTTTTGGCCATATCCAACCATTTTTGGCACATCTATAAGCCCTTTTAAGCCATTTTTTGCCATTTCTAACCCATTTTTGCACATCTCTAACCCTTTTAAAGCCATTTTTGCCTCTTTCTACACGATTTTTTCTCGCTCTCAACCCGTTTTAAGCCATTTTTAGTTCTTTTCTAACTCATTTTTTGCCTGTTTCTCACACGATTTAAACTGTTTTCGGCTATATCTAACCCATTTTTGCTCACTCCTAACGCATTTTAAGCCATTTTTCACCATTTCTATCCCAATTTAAACCTTTTTGGCCATTTCTAGCACAGTTTTGCAAACTTCTAACCCATTTTAAGCAATTTTTGGCCATCCCTACCCCAGTTTTACCCTACCTAACCACCTTTAAGCCGCTTTTGGCCATTTATGACCCATTTTTCCTCAGCTCTAACCCTTTTTAAGCCTTTTTTTGCTCTACCTGAACGATTTTTGCCAACTTTCCACGCGTTTTAAGGTTTTTTCTCTTCCCTTTCTAACCAAGTTTTCCCCATTTCTTACCTGCTTTAACCCATTTTTGCCATTTCTAACCATTGCACACACATCTCTAACCTGCTTTAAAGCCTTTTTGGCCATTTCTAACCCGCTTTTGGCCAACTTAGGCCATTTCTAACCCGTTTTCGCACATCTCTAACCCGCTTTAAAGCTTTTTTGGCCGTTTCTAACCCATTTTAAGCCAGCTCTGGTCATTTCTGACCCATTTTTGCACATCTCTAACCTTTTTTAAGCCGGTTTTGGCTATTTCTCACTCATCTCTGCTTACCTCTAACCCTTTTTAAACCGGTTTTGGCCATTTCTAATCCAATTTTTGTCCATTTCTAACCCGTTTTAAATCTTTTTTGGCCATTTCTATCCCATTTTTGCGTGTCTAGAACCCTTTTAATGCATTTTTGACTCTTTCTAAACCATTTTTGCCCACTTTCCACCCGTTTTAAGCTAGTTTTTTTTTCTGTTACTAACCCAGCTTTCCCCATTTCTTTACCCACTTGAATCCATTTTTGGCCATTTCTAGCCCATTTTTGCACATCTCTAACCTGCTTTAAAGCAGTTTTGGCCATTTCTAACCATTTCTGGCACATCTCTAACCTCTTTTAAGCCATTCTTTGCCATTTCTAACCCATTTCTGCTCATCTCTAGCCCTTATAAAGCCACGTTTGGGTCTTTCTGCACCATTTTTTCTGACTTTCAACCTGGTTTAAGCCATTTTTCTTTCCTTTTCTAACTCACTTTTTGCCCATTGCTCACACGATTTAAACCATTTTGGGGTTGATCTAAACCATTTTTACACACTTCTAACACATTTTAAGCCATTTTTCACTATTTCTATCCCATTTTAAGGCGTTTTTGGCCATTTCTAACCCATTTTTGCAGACATCTAACCCTTTTAAAGCCGTTTTTGGCTCTTTCTAAAACACTTTCTTCTGCATTCAGCTAATTATAAGCATTTTTTTTTTCTTTTCTGACCCATTTTTGGCCCAGTTCTCAGACATTTTAAGCCGTTTTCGGCTACATCTAACCCTTTTTTACCCACTACTAACCCATTTTAACCCTTTTTTGGCTATATCTAACCCATTTTAAGCTATTTTTGGCCATTTCTAACCCTTTTTTGCTCATCTCTAGCCCCTTTTAAGCCAATTTTGGCTTTTCCTAAACCGTTCTCGCATACCTCTAACCCTTTTAAGCCGGTTTTGGCCATTTCTAATGCATTTTTTGTCCATTTTTGAGGCTTTTTAAATAAATTTTGGCCATTTCTATTCCATTTTTGCAAATCTCTAACCCTTTTAAAGCCATTTTTGGTTCTTTCTAAACCATTTTTGCCCACTTTCAACACGGTTTATGCTATTTTTTTTTTTCTGTTTCTAACCCAGTTTTCTGCATTTCTCACCATCTTTAATCCATTTTTTTTCCACTTCTAACCATTTTTTTTTTTTTTTTTTTTTTTACGCATCTCTTACCTGCTTTAAAGCCTTTCTGGCCATTTCTAACCCATTTTTGGCCATTCTTAACCTGTTTTATGCCATTCTTGGCCATTTCTAACTCATTTTTGCACATCTCTAACCCCTTTTAAGCTACTTTTGGCCATTTCTTATCCATTTTTTGTCCATTCTAACCCATTTTTCTCCATTTCTAACACATTTTAAAGTGGTTTTGGCCATTTCTATCCCATTTTTGCACATCTCTAATCCTTTTTAAGCCTTTTTGGGCTATATCTTCACCATTTTTTCCCTCATTCAAAACTTTTTATGCTTTTTTTCTGTTTCTAAAGCAGTTTTTCCCATTTCTCTCCCGCTTTAATCCATTTTTGGCCATTTCTGACCAGTTTTTGCACATCTCTAACCTGCTTTAAAGCCTTTTTGGCCATTTCTATCCCAGTTTTTGCATATCTCTAACCCTTTTTAAGCCTTTTTTGGCTATATCTTAACCATTTTTGCCCTCCTTCAACTCTTTTTAAGCTTTTTTTTTTCTAACACAGTTTCTCTCAATTATTACCTGCTTTAATCCATTTTTGGCCATTTCTAACCCACTTTTACACATCTCTAACCTGCTTTAAAGCATTTTTGGCCATATCCAACCATTTTTGGCACATCTATAAGCCCTTTTAAGCCATTTTTTGCCATTTCTAACCCATTTTTGCACATCTCTAACCCTTTTAAAGCCATTTTTGCCTCTTTCTACACGATTTTTTCTCGCTCTCAACCCGTTTTAAGCCATTTTTAGTTCTTTTCTAACTCATTTTTTGCCTGTTTCTCACACGATTTAAACTGTTTTCGGCTATATCTAACCCATTTTTGCTCACTCCTAACGCATTTTAAGCCATTTTTCACCATTTCTATCCCAATTTAAACCTTTTTGGCCATTTCTAGCACAGTTTTGCAAACTTCTAACCCATTTTAAGCAATTTTTGGCCATCCCTACCCCAGTTTTACCCTACCTAACCACCTTTAAGCCGCTTTTGGCCATTTATGACCCATTTTTCCTCAGCTCTAACCCTTTTTAAGCCTTTTTTTGCTCTACCTGAACGATTTTTGCCAACTTTCCACGCGTTTTAAGGTTTTTTCTCTTCCCTTTCTAACCAAGTTTTCCCCATTTCTTACCTGCTTTAACCCATTTTTGCCATTTCTAACCATTGCACACACATCTCTAACCTGCTTTAAAGCCTTTTTGGCCATTTCTAACCCGCTTTTGGCCAACTTAGGCCATTTCTAACCCGTTTTCGCACATCTCTAACCCGCTTTAAAGCTTTTTTGGCCGTTTCTAACCCATTTTAAGCCAGCTTTGGTCATTTCTGACCCATTTTTGCACATCTCTAACCTTTTTTAAGCCGGTTTTGGCTATTTCTCACTCATCTCTGCTTACCTCTAACCCTTTTTAAACCGGTTTTGGCCATTTCTAATCCAATTTTTGTCCATTTCTAACCCGTTTTAAATCTTTTTTGGCCATTTCTATCCCATTTTTGCGTGTCTAGAACCCTTTTAATGCATTTTTGACTCTTTCTAAACCATTTTTGCCCACTTTCCACCCGTTTTAAGCTAGTTTTTTTTTCTGTTACTAACCCAGCTTTCCCCATTTCTTTACCCACTTGAATCCATTTTTGGCCATTTCTAGCCCATTTTTGCACATCTCTAACCTGCTTTAAAGCAGTTTTGGCCATTTCTAACCATTTCTGGCACATCTCTAACCTCTTTTAAGCCATTCTTTGCCATTTCTAACCCATTTCTGCTCATCTCTAGCCCTTATAAAGCCACGTTTGGGTCTTTCTGCACCATTTTTTCTGACTTTCAACCTGGTTTAAGCCATTTTTCTTTCCTTTTCTAACTCACTTTTTGCCCATTGCTCACACGATTTAAACCATTTTGGGGTTGATCTAAACCATTTTTACACACTTCTAACACATTTTAAGCCATTTTTCACTATTTCTATCCCATTTTAAGGCGTTTTTGGCCATTTCTAACCCATTTTTGCATACATCTAACCCTTTTAAAGCCGTTTTTGGCTCTTTCTAAAACACTTTCTTCTGCATTCAGCTAATTATAAGCATTTTTTTTTTCTTTTCTGACCCATTTTTGGCCCAGTTCTCAGACGTTTTAAGCCGTTTTCGGCTACATCTAACCCTTTTTTACCCACTACTAACCCATTTTAACCCTTTTTTGGCTATATCTAACCCATTTTAAGCTATTTTTGGCCATTTCTAACCCTTTTTTGCTCATCTCTAGCCCCTTTTAAGCTAATTTTGGCTTTTCCTAAACCGTTCTCGCATACCTCTAACCCTTTTAAGCCGGTTTTGGCCATTTCTAATGCATTTTTTGTCCATTTTTGAGGCTTTTTAAATAAATTTTGGCCATTTCTATTCCATTTTTGCAAATCTCTAACCCTTTTAAAGCCATTTTTGGTTCTTTCTAAACCATTTTTGCCCACTTTCAACACGGTTTATGCTATTTTTTTTTTTCTGTTTCTAACCCAGTTTTCTGCATTTCTCACCATCTTTAATCCATTTTTTTTCCACTTCTAACCATTTTTTTTTTTTTTTTTTTTACGCATCTCTTACCTGCTTTAAAGCCTTTCTGGCCATTTCTAACCCATTTTTGGCCATTCTTAACCTGTTTTATGCCATTCTTGGCCATTTCTAACTCATTTTTGCACATCTCTAACCCCTTTTAAGCTACTTTTGGCCATTTCTTATCCATTTTTTGTCCATTCTAACCCATTTTTCTCCATTTCTAACACATTTTAAAGAGGTTTTGGCCATTTCTATCCCATTTTTGCACATCTCTAATCCTTTTTAAGCCTTTTTGGGCTATATCTTCACCATTTTTTCCCTCATTCAAAACTTTTTATGCTTTTTTTCTGTTTCTAAAGCAGTTTTTCCCATTTCTCTCCCGCTTTAATCCATTTTTGGCCATTTCTGACCAGTTTTTGCACATCTCTAACCTGCTTTAAAGCCTTTTTGGCCATTTCTATCCCAGTTTTTGCATATCTCTAACCCTTTTTAAGCCTTTTTTGGCTATATCTTAACCATTTTTGCCCTCCTTCAACTCTTTTTAAGCTTTTTTTTTTTCTGTTTCTAACACAGTTTCTCCCAATTATTACCTGCTTTAATCCATTTTTGGCCATTTCTAACCCACTTTTACACATCTCTAACCTGCTTTAAAGCATTTTTGGCCATATCCAACCATTTTTGGCACATCTATAAGCCCTTTTAAGCCATTTTTTGCCATTTCTAACCCATTTTTGCACATCTCTAACCCTTTTAAAGCCATTTTTGCCTCTTTCTACACGATTTTTTCTCGCTCTCAACCCGTTTTAAGCCATTTTTAGTTCTTTTCTAACTCATTTTTTGCCTGTTTCTCACACGATTTAAACTGTTTTCGGCTATATCTAACCCATTTTTGCTCACTCCTAACGCATTTTAAGCCATTTTTCACCATTTCTATCCCAATTTAAACCTTTTTGGCCATTTCTAGCACAGTTTTGCAAACTTCTAACCCATTTTAAGCAATTTTTGGCCATCCCTACCCCAGTTTTACCCTACCTAACCACCTTTAAGCCGCTTTTGGCCATTTATGACCCATTTTTCCTCAGCTCTAACCCTTTTTAAGCCTTTTTTTTGCTCTACCAGAACGATTTTTGCCAACTTTCCACGCGTTTTAAGGTTTTTTCTCTTCCCTTTCTAACCAAGTTTTCCCCATTTCTTACCTGCTTTAACCCATTTTTGCCATTTCTAACCATTGCACACACATCTCTAACCTGCTTTAAAGCCTTTTTGGCCATTTCTAACCCGCTTTTGGCCAACTTAGGCCATTTCTAACCCGTTTTCGCACATCTCTAACCCGCTTTAAAGCTTTTTTGGCCGTTTCTAACCCATTTTAAGCCAGCTCTGGTCATTTCTGACCCATTTTTGCACATCTCTAACCTTTTTTAAGCCGGTTTTGGCTATTTCTCACTCATCTCTGCTTACCTCTAACCCTTTTTAAACCGGTTTTGGCCATTTCTAATCCAATTTTTGTCCATTTCTAACCCGTTTTAAATCTTTTTTGGCCATTTCTATCCCATTTTTGCGTGTCTAGAACCCTTTTAATGCATTTTTGACTCTTTCTAAACCATTTTTGCCCACTTTCCACCCGTTTTAAGCTAGTTTTTTTTTCTGTTACTAACCCAGCTTTCCCCATTTCTTTACCCACTTGAATCCATTTTTGGCCATTTCTAGCCCATTTTTGCACATCTCTAACCTGCTTTAAAGCAGTTTTGGCCATTTCTAACCATTTCTGGCACATCTCTAACCTCTTTTAAGCCATTCTTTGCCATTTCTAACCCATTTCTGCTCATCTCTAGCCCTTATAAAGCCACGTTTGGGTCTTTCTGCACCATTTTTTCTGCTGGTTTAAGCCATTTTTCTTTCCTTTTCTAACTCACTTTTTGCCCATTGCTCACACGATTTAAACCATTTTGGGGTTGATCTAAACCATTTTTACACACTTCTAACACATTTTAAGCCATTTTTCACTATTTCTATCCCATTTTAAGGCGTTTTTGGCCATTTCTAACCCATTTTTGCATACATCTAACCCTTTTAAAGCCGTTTTTGGCTCTTTCTAAACACTTTCTTCTGCATTCAGCTAATTATAAGCATTTTTTTTTTCTTTTCTGACCCATTTTTGGCCCAGTTCTCAGACGTTTTAAGCCGTTTTCGGCTACATCTAACCCTTTTTTACCCACTACTAACCCATTTTAACCCTTTTTTGGCTATATCTAACCCATTTTAAGCTATTTTTGGCCATTTCTAACCCTTTTTTGCTCATCTCTAGCCCCTTTTAAGCCAATTTTGGCTTTTCCTAAACCGTTCTCGCATACCTCTAACCCTTTTAAGCCGGTTTTGGCCATTTCTAATGCATTTTTTGTCCATTTTTGAGGCTTTTTAAATAAATTTTGGCCATTTCTATTCCATTTTTGCAAATCTCTAACCCTTTTAAAGCCATTTTTGGTTCTTTCTAAACCATTTTTGCCCACTTTCAACACGGTTTATGCTATTTTTTTTTTTCTGTTTCTAACCCAGTTTTCTGCATTTCTCACCATCTTTAATCCATTTTTTTTCCACTTCTAACCATTTTTTTTTTTTTTTTTTTTACGCATCTCTTACCTGCTTTAAAGCCTTTCTGGCCATTTCTAACCCATTTTTGGCCATTCTTAACCTGTTTTATGCCATTCTTGGCCATTTCTATCCCATTTTTGCACATCTCTAATCCTTTTTAAGCCTTTTTGGGCTATATCTTCACCATTTTTTCCCCTCATTCAAAACTTTTTATGCTTTTTTTCTGTTTCTAAAGCAGTTTTTCCCATTTCTCTCCCGCTTTAATCCATTTTTGGCCATTTCTGACCAGTTTTTGCACATCTCTAACCTGCTTTAAAGCCTTTTTGGCCATTTCTATCCCAGTTTTTGCATATCTCTAACCCTTTTTAAGCCTTTTTTGGCTATATCTTAACCATTTTTGCCCTCCTTCAACTCTTTTTAAGCTTTTTTTTTTCTGTTTCTAACACAGTTTCTCTCAATTATTACCTGCTTTAATCCATTTTTGGCCATTTCTAACCCACTTTTACACATCTCTAACCTGCTTTAAAGCATTTTTGGCCATATCCAACCATTTTTGGCACATCTATAAGCCCTTTTAAGCCATTTTTTGCCATTTCTAACCCATTTTTGCACATCTCTAACCCTTTTAAAGCCATTTTTGCCTCTTTCTACACGATTTTTTCTCGCTCTCAACCCGTTTTAAGCCATTTTTAGTTCTTTTCTAACTCATTTTTTGCCTGTTTCTCACACGATTTAAACTGTTTTCGGCTATATCTAACCCATTTTTGCTCACTCCTAACGCATTTTAAGCCATTTTTCACCATTTCTATCCCAATTTAAACCTTTTTGGCCATTTCTAGCACAGTTTTGCAAACTTCTAACCCATTTTAAGCAATTTTTGGCCATCCCTACCCCAGTTTTACCCTACCTAACCACCTTTAAGCCGCTTTTGGCCATTTATGACCCATTTTTCCTCAGCTCTAACCCTTTTTAAGCCTTTTTTTGCTCTACCTGAACGATTTTTGCCAACTTCCCACGCGTTTTAAGGTTTTTTCTCTTCCCTTTCTAACCAAGTTTTCCCCATTCTTACCTGCTTTAACCCATTTTTGCCATTTCTAACCATTGCACACACATCTCTAACCTGCTTTAAAGCCTTTTTGGCCATTTCTAACCCGCTTTTGGCCAACTTAGGCCATTTCTAACCCGTTTTCGCACATCTCTAACCCGCTTTAAAGCTTTTTTGGCCGTTTCTAACCCATTTTAAGCCAGCTCTGGTCATTTCTGACCCATTTTTGCACATCTCTAACCTTTTTTAAGCCGGTTTTGGCTATTTCTCACTCTGCTTACCTCTAACCCTTTTTAAACCGGTTTTGGCCATTTCTAATCCAATTTTTGTCCCATTTCTAACCCGTTTTAAATCTTTTTTGGCCATTTCTATCCCATTTTTGCGTGTCTAGAACCCTTTTAATGCATTTTTGACTCTTTCTAAACCATTTTTGCCCACTTTCCACCCGTTTTAAGCTAGTTTTTTTTTCTGTTACTAACCCAGCTTTCCCCATTTCTTTACCCACTTGAATCCATTTTTGGCCATTTCTAGCCCATTTTTGCACATCTCTAACCTGCTTTAAAGCAGTTTTGGCCATTTCTAACCATTTCTGGCACATCTCTAACCTCTTTTAAGCCATTCTTTGCCATTTCTAACCCATTTCTGCTCATCTCTAGCCCTTATAAAGCCACGTTTGGGTCTTTCTGCACCATTTTTTTCTGCTGGTTTAAGCCATTTTTCTTTCCTTTTCTAACTCACTTTTTGCCCATTGCTCACACGATTTAAACCATTTTGGGGTTGATCTAAACCATTTTTACACACTTCTAACACATTTTAAGCCATTTTTCACTATTTCTATCCCATTTTAAGGCGTTTTTGGCCATTTCTAACCCATTTTTTGCATACATCTAACCCTTTTAAAGCCGTTTTTGGCTCTTTCTAAAACACTTTCTTCTGCATTCAGCTAATTATAAGCATTTTTTTTTTCTTTTCTGACCCATTTTTGGCCCAGTTCTCAGACGTTTTAAGCCGTTTTCGGCTACATCTAACCCTTTTTTACCCACTACTAACCCATTTTAACCCTTTTTTGGCTATATCTAACCCATTTTAAGCTATTTTTGGCCATTTCTAACCCTTTTTTGCTCATCTCTAGCCCCTTTTAAGCCAATTTTGGCTTTTCCTAAACCGTTCTCGCATACCTCTAACCCTTTTAAGCCGGTTTTGGCCATTTCTAATGCATTTTTTGTCCATTTTTGAGGCTTTTTAAATAAATTTTGGCCATTTCTATTCCATTTTTGCAAATCTCTAACCCTTTTAAAGCCATTTTTGGTTCTTTCTAAACCATTTTTGCCACTTTCAACACGGTTTATGCTATTTTTTTTTTTTCTGTTTCTAACCCAGTTTTCTGCATTTCTCACCATCTTTAATCCATTTTTTTTCCACTTCTAACCATTTTTTTTTTTTTTTTTACGCATCTCTTACCTGCTTTAAAGCCTTTCTGGCCATTTCTAACCCATTTTTGGCCATTCTTAACCTGTTTTATGCCATTCTTGGCCATTTCTAACTCATTTTTGCACATCTCTAACCCCTTTTAAGCTACTTTTGGCCATTTCTTATCCATTTTTTGTCCATTCTAACCCATTTTTCTCCATTTCTAACACATTTTAAAGAGGTTTTGGCCATTTCTGTCCCATTTTTGCACATCTCTAATCCTTTTTAAGCCTTTTTGGGCTATATCTTCACCATTTTTTCCCTCATTCAAACTTTTTATGCTTTTTTTCTGTTTCTAAAGCAGTTTTTCCCATTTCTCTCCCGCTTTAATCCATTTTTGGCCATTTCTGACCAGTTTTTGCACATCTCTAACCTGCTTTAAAGCCTTTTTGGCCATTTCTATCCCAA